>NC_056735.1:1066871594-1067067157 GCF_019279795.1 Protopterus annectens | reverse complement strand
ACTATGTCTACATCCAGTGCCTGCTGCCACCCCCATGTCTGCTGGTGCACTACACACCGCCATCCCTCCCTCTGGAAATGTGATGTTGGGCACAGCATAGGTATCCATGTATGGGGACAGGGATGTTCACATAGCAGGGGCACTGATGGTATCGTCGATCTGACCATACACATATGACGCACCCATCACACATACAACCCATTCATTATGTTGTGAAGAACAGTGACACAGCTATACCGCTATGCCGGAGACATTCACAGGCGTACATACACAGATGCATGCACGTCCAGCTTTGGCATGGCCTGGACTATTGGTGTGGTTTGGCACATAACGTGTTTGAGTGTGGCTGGCACAGAAGTACTGTGCACATGTCTACACAGTCTGCCTGTTCTACAGTAGGCATCGTTTATGTGCTGTGCACATATCATATCTGCACATTGTGTTGGTGTCTGTCTATCCACGGGCCAGTGGTGGGACACACAGGGCTATTGTTGAACATATATGCATGCAACCCTGTACTGCTGTACTGCTAGCTTCTCAGGTGCTAATGTGTCATACACATGCACACCATACCCACGGATGTGGTAGTGGGTTGCCACCCGTACCCATCTCCTCTTGTGGGTTGGTATCATCCCACACCCTCTTTGTATTGTATGTTCAGGCTATGCACCTGTGTGGGGCTTGTGGGCGTGCAATGCAGTACTATGTGCCTTTGCACCCATCGCAGAACAAGTCATACAGGTACACTGGTGGCCATACACTGCACAGATTGATGTTGGCACATCACATGTTGTACACACATAACACATCTCCTGTGGGACATGGTCAAATGTACAGGCATGTCCATCAGTCACATGCCACTACTACCCCTACATGACGGCTATGCAGGACATGTGGCGGTACAGCAACTGTCACATGTGCACCTGCAATGCCCCCCTACCTGCATCACGTGGTACTGCCTGTGGGGTATGTGCTTCTGCACCCATGCTATGGCCATAGATGACAGTTATACATCGATATGTGCAACATACCTCATTGGGAGTTCTCATGTGCACATGTTCAACATGTCAACGCATTGTTTGTGTCTGTCAGACAGTCATTGTTGTGCATGGTTTACATGGCAGCCATGGCGTACTGTGTCTGATTCCACGTACTTCATTGGGCTACCAGCATTGTACATTATCACGGCACATTCCAGCCATCACATAGCCATCCTAGATGACAGTGGGAGGTGTTCTGCCATGTGCACATATGTCACACAGTACGAGGGTGACTGACACACATTCTCAGGACAGGGTTCTGACTGCTGTGGATGTGTGTGATGCTGTCGACGACCATGACTGCACCAGATGGTGTCATCTGGAAGTGTAACATTCACAACACACACCTACCTTCACATAGCAACACATCATCCACAAGGATGGACATCCCTGCATGAACACTGTATGCAGTATGTCTGTATGACCACTGTATGCACCACTGGTAGCCACCAGCATGGCTGCCAACAGCGGCAGTGTGTATCCTGTGTGAACATGGGTTACACCATTCACAACACACCTGTGTCAGATGTCCCTGTTGTGTGTCACAGTGCAGTTCCACACATCATGTAACAGTATGCATCATGCACCGGTATGTTGCAGACATGTGAATGGCTGTGCAGGTCAACATATGCACACATGACACATCACCTGGTACAACATGTCCATCTTACCACATGCTATTGTGACCACCCTGTGATGACATTGTACAGGCTACGTGGAATGGGACATCTGATGGCTCAATGGTGTATTCACCCTCTGGGTGTGTGTCTAGCCGAGTGTACAGTAGGCAGTGGTCTGCACACAGGGATACTGTACATTTGCCTACTCTGTCACTGCGACTGTTGACTATGATCATACTGTACTTATGCAGGCATGTGGTATTGATCCAGTATGACAGTCATGGTCAACCACAGTACTGTGGCACACATGACCTGCGGACATCTGCCTAGGGTGTGGGGCCCACATGTCCATCTTCACATGCTATGCTGCCTCTGCAGCAGTGTTGCATGTCTGTCGCCAGCAGGGCTGTCACAGGCAGGCATGGCATGCAGTGATGTGTGACAATGCTTGCACCCCCCACTGTGCTGTACACATGCACTGCACACACAGTAAGGCATGCCTGACATTAATCTGCGGTGCCTGGGACCTGCCTCCATGCTCTACAGAGCACACCTGCCGGTCCAGATTGTACACAGATCATACATCCCAGGCACATACCTGGACTGCAACACACACAGGTGAGTGGATCCCACATCACACAGTGATTTACACACAAACTGTATGTTTTTCTAAGACAAATGCATCATAGGTACTCCATGTTCGGATACCCATGTTTGTGACCGCTAGACACATTGTGACACATGACGGTGAGTACACTGTACACCACAGGTTGCATGCTGGCTGTGTTATCATACTGTACATTGCACCTCGGACAGTTGCTACTGCCATGTGCTGACAGCAACACGCACTTCCCTAGTATGGACTCCCATGTACCCACACATGCTTGGCCATGCACTACACATAGCTGGGTGACACATTAAACAAGACATACCATACCTACACTACCCTTGGCGTGCACCATACCTCGAAGTGTCGTGTGCTATACCTACAGACATCGGCCCTCTGGATGATGGACATATATGTTTTTGCCCTGCTAGCCACACCCTGGACACACACCCATTGCAGCATACATGGTACATGTGCTCCACAGCCGTACTACCAACATCTGCTGACGGGGTAGTTAATGGCATGGCACCCGCAGACGGACAGTATACATGACTATGCTGACACATATCACAATGCACTTCCGCTACATGTACGCACTGGTAGGGACCATGCTATTCCACACAGAGACATGGTGGTACTGGCCTTTTCACAGATGCCACGGTGGTATGCATGTTCCATGCACATGTGCTGTATGGGCGCATGTGCAGGCTGTTGCACGGTGGGTATGTTCAAATGTGTGTGGTGCATCACTTGACAGTCATGGTGTGTCCACGTGGTCCATCACATACTCCACAGCTAGCTACCTACACATGACCACCATACTTTGCAGTGTGGGCCCTCACGCAGTGTGGTGGTATGTCTGTGTTGTTTGGCTACATCCACATTCAATGTAGCATACGACAGTCACCCAGGCATTGCCGACAGAGATGTTGTTGGCAACATGCCAGTCAATGGGATACCTACCAATAATATACACTCTCACTCACTACAGGGTTCCAATCCATACATGGACATCGCATTGTCCCTGTGGACACATACATGGTACTGCCATGCACACATTATGTCCTCGGACACTGTCCCAATGTCACCTCCAATCTCCATAGCTGTTATATCCCGCCAAACTGGTTGTTATGTGTCTCTGCAGCAGCCCACTGAATTAACTGCTAGCCCATTCATGGACGTTGTGTACCTTGACCACCACACCACCGCATCTATCACACTACACATGGGTGGTAGTGCATTGCTCGTGTGGGACTGCATTCATACAGACATGACTGCACCATTCGGTATGGCACTGGGGCACATCCTCACATACATGCTTCACACACTCATTGATCTAACTTCCATGCCTTTACTGGCACCCTTGTTGGGCGTCTGTGTGCCACAGCACACCACATCCACATGATGGCCACCTGTCATACCATTGCATGGGTGGTTGGTGTAGTACAGAGGGTAACAGATCAGACATTATCCCCACATTGCCCTTCAGCACAATTCCACATTCTGGTATTGGCAATGTACACATCCACCATCACATCATACCCTGTGTCTCAGGATGTTAGGCTATGTGACTCCTGGACAGGTCACACAGTGGTGCAAGCATATCATGCTACCTACGACATGTAAGGTACATGTGGCATTACACAGTCCTCAGTCATGTGTCCCCTCATGTTCACTATTTGCTTACATACACAACATGCTGTCACGGAGTAATGTCCATGTCTACATGTCCCACATCTACATACCTGGCAGCATTCTAGCTCCACCAGCTCATACTGCTAACAACCATACAGGTGTCGGTGTGGCAGATATATTGTGTAGATGTCATTGTGTCAGATACATCACAGATGGTGCATACACATCACCTTTGCATAGCGACAGTCATCCACTGGGTATCACGTGGATACTGTCCCTATACATGCATATCACATTGTACATGGTTGCTGTACACACACATGCCCCACATGGTGCTGTGGTTGCCATATTCCACTGTGGCGTGGGTACACATCTGCAGGGCCACACATATCTGGACTATGTGTGTTGCTGGGACATTGGTAGCCTTTGTACTTGTGCCATACACACATCTACACACGGGCAGGGTTACTATAACACATTCGTGGTGTGCCTTCCACAATGGCTACAACTTTCCATGTCACAGTATAGTCATGCCGATGTATACCAGGCTCAGACAGTTTACATATGCAGATGACAGACGGGGAACACATCTGTACTCATCTGCATACCACTTACACAGTGGTGTCATGTACTCTGCCATGGGCCATGTCCTCCGCATTACTAATGCATGTAGTACTCCTACATGGCGTTTGCAGTGGGCAGGGTGAATGAAGCAGTCATGCATATGTGCACACAAGCCACATTGCTTAGCCTGGGCTTCTGTTTACCTACACAGACTAGACACACACCATGCTGTAGAACATAGGTCCTGTGCACATCCCACAGCGACACACTGTGGCACTGGTCATGTGATAGCTCCCTTGCTGATAGGGTGACACATACACATGGGACCACCACAACAGCAGTACTGTGTAGACATGCAGTTGACATCCACCTTTGCTGTCCAGTGGACAGTACCATGGGGGGGGGTGGCACGACTGTGTACATTGCACATGTGTTTACACATGGACCTGCCAGACATCATTGTTGCACATATTGCACCTGCTACAGATAGCTTGGACATGGTTACTTGATGTTCCTTCCATTTTGGGTGGCTATTCTGCTACTGCTCTGTCCCATATCTGCAGGCCATACATATCCTGTTAATGTACATAACACTAGGCCATACGTCCATCATGCATGCTATGCCTGTGATACTGTGTATAATGTCTGAACGTATCCATCATGATAGCTTTACATTATACATACTTGACATGGTCACCCCTACTGCGAGGCATACGTGCACATCATGCACACATTACGTATGACATCGACAATATCTGCCCATACACATGTGTGCTGTGACACTATACATACATGTCCTATCCCCTGCTGTGGCACTTCATTGTTGGACATCCACTGCCAGCATCAGCGTGGGTGGTGGCATTGTTCTGTGTTTTAAATCACGATGGCACACCTTGGCCTATCCCAGCTGTGTACATGATGTCCCACTGCTGTGCACACGGTGTCCACAGTGGTTGGTATACTCAGCAGGTTAACACTACACAACCACCTTTCACCACTCTCTCCTTTATGGACAGGTATCTTTACTGACAAACACCGTTCACATACAGTGCCGATTTGTCATACATATCATGCGTTACACACCAGTACATCTCGTGGGTTCTACATACCTTTCCTGTATTGCTTTCCGTATTCCGTTTGTGTCTCGCTACTGACAAGTAATCGGCTCTTGTAGGAATAACGTCTTTGTTCGGTATGAACATACAGTTTGACTATCCTGGGAGTCTTCCTTATATCCGTCGTCACCTGCGGCATGTGGGTTCATCACACCAATAGCTGTTCCTCGGTGTGTACTTATGTGCATATCACCTGTGCATCTCCTCCATTCGTACGGTACTCGTCGGAACTAGGCCATGGTTCATTCATCGTCTGGGCGTTGGTTATCTGCACTACCTTCGTGGGGATGGTATATATTGTGTTATATTATGTGTGACTACAACCGCTATGTGTGGTGTCAGGTACATTTGGCTGTGGTGTTAGCCTTGGATTGTGTGTGTTGGGTATGGTATTATGTTCCACATGTGGGTGTCCATGTCCTGCCGGCGTCTGTCGATGGCGTTTTGCATTCTGATGTGTAACATAGCTCTTGTATTCCTGTACACAACGGATGCAGGTATGCATCCGCTGCTGATAGTGGTTCCCACGCGGGATGTTGCGGGTATGCCGCTGTCATTAACTGCCTGTATGTTTTTGCAGCTATTTCGGATTGTATCCCTTTGATATGTGCGATGGGGTATATCGGCGGCTGTGGGTGACGGGTACGGGTTGTGGGCCTTGCATTTGTACATACACGGTATGCTTCTGTGTGTGCTCCATCCCTGCCTGGGGAGTTACAAGTTACCTGTCTGTTGTTCTAGGAGTGTAGGTTTTGTTGATGTCGTCTGCTGTCGGTACCGCCTGCTTGTGTGCTTCCTGCATGTATTCCTCCGTCACATCGGTAGTATATCTGCAGCTGTTCAGCGTGCCGACTATCCCTTGGCATTTTGTCATGGATATTTACGGTCATTGTGGTCCTGTAGTTGGGACGGCCTGTATGCTACCGGTTGCCACCTATTCGGTGGCGATTGCTTGTTTAACACTCGTAGAACACACAACGGTGTTTACGGGACGATACGTGTCCATGATCGGTGCCGGGGTAGCACATGCGTATTTCCGCGGTACATAACTATTGCTGCGTAACGTTGCCGATATATCGTATTGGAATTAACATGTCGGCGCCATACATACGGTGATGGTTTGTACATGCGTCCTTTGCATGTCATGTTGGCTATACTCCTGTGGTACATTCTGGGACATTTTCGATTTGCATCGCTTTACGCCGCCACGCCTAGCCAGTGAGGAGCTCTCAGTACTACTTTGTGGGTACTGCTATACATACGCCTGTGGTTCCTATACTGTATGCCTACACATGTTATTCCACTCTGCCTGTCACATGCCACCTACATACACATTTTATAGTGTCACACACATTACACTGGCACAGCGGAACACACGACACCCTCACCTCACACATAGACATACTGCCGCTTTCGCAGGGACGGTTGCACACAGTACCTACGTTGACCACATCGCCGGCGGCGGTGTCTACCTCCGC
This sequence comes from Protopterus annectens, assembly GCF_019279795.1. Taxonomy (NCBI): domain Eukaryota; kingdom Metazoa; phylum Chordata; order Ceratodontiformes; family Protopteridae; genus Protopterus; species Protopterus annectens. The sequence continues at coordinate 1,067,060,098 of NC_056735.1, read as the reverse complement.
CCTCATATCCTAAGAATATTACACGCACATGTCCTGTTACTGTATCGTGGCCTGTCGATCATCCCAAATGGCGAATATGCATTTAGGTGTGTTGACCTTTCCATGGGTGGCGTTCCCTGCTCTGTCCACCCTCCCGGATAGTCGGGTTGTCGTTCAGTATGTTTACTATGTTGAGAGTTTGCATCTTACTGCATCTATAACCTTGCATCCCTGTGATTCCCTGTTTAACTTGTTGTACTTTATATCTGTGTATGTGTACATATATTTCTACGTGTGTAATGATAGCTATATCCATATTTGTGTATGCACATATGTACATATGTAGACACCTTGCGCCGAACGTGGCAGCATACGGCTAAGCCGTCTGCTGTCGGACCCGCATGCGGTTGAGGTGTTGGCGTTCCATGCTCCGCTGGCTGTTGGTTGTGCAGTGTTTGGGTGCTACCTATGTTGGAGTCACACATGGGACCGCCCATACAGTACACATTACGGGTGGACATGTTTGTGTGCTGTCCATTTCACTGTGTGTGCAGGTAGGGAGGTGTCAGTCCATGGGGCCTACGCTGTCAGAGTATGTGCTATACGTTCCCTCTTTGCCAAGGCATAGGCATATTGGGTATGCCTCCGTCTGCCTACTGGGGCTGGCACAGTGTGTTCATGGCACTGAACCCCCTGTGCCTGTGCTTGCCTTGGCAGTTGTGCCGGGCTTGGTGGCCCTACACCATTATGTACCTGCGGCAGCTGTTTCCGCAGGATCATATTATGTAGCATAGCACATACTATGAATATGTGGGCACATGTGCCTGGAGAGTACTGCAAGGCTCCACCAGATGTATCCAAGCACCGGAACCGTGATTTCAACATCCCAAACACACGCTCTATGATTATTCTGGTTTATGCGTGTGCCTCATTATGGCGTTCTTGCATGTGTGTGTGTGCATTTCTGATGGGTGTGATCATCCACGGCTCCAATGCATAGCCAGCATCCCCCACAAGGTGACCTTGTGTGATGTCCCCCGTGGCGAATACCTGATACAGCTGTGAGGCATGCCAGATATGGGAGTCGTGGTAGCTTCCGGGGCTGCCAGCACACACATCCATGATAATGCCCTGCGCATTGCACACGACCTGGCAATTGATGGAGGGGAATCCCTTGCGGTTTATGTAGCGTCTACCCTGCTCACCAGGTGGCGACTTGATTTCTGTGTGCGTACAGTCTATCGCACCCAGTACCTCCGGGTATTGTGCCACACGGTGGAAGTGGCATATTGCTAGCCAACTCCTCCTGAGATCTGGGAAGTATATATACTCATGGGCATGTCGTAACATGGCATCCAGAAACTGGTGTAGTACCCTGGATGCTGATGCCTGTGAGATGCCCATTATATCCCCGGTTGGCCTTTGAAAGGTACCTGTTGCCAGTATTCGCAAGCTTACACATATCTTTGTGTCCACTGGGATGGGCTCCCCTCTGTTGTCTCTTGTTCTCAGGCTTGGCCGGCACAGCTCCACTATTTGCTGTAACGTGTCCCTGTCCACCCTGTAACGCTCTACTATCTCCAGGTCTTGCAGCCCCTGGTAGGTCACCCTTGGTCTGAACACTCTCCTTCTCCTCTGAGGCCTCCGGTAGTTGTCGGCACCCAACACATGCTGATGCATCACGGCCACGGCAGCACCCAACATATACATTTTAAAAGTTCCCCATGTGTTTACACCGTAAGGCGCAGCGTTTGGGAATTCGCGCTGTGTGTTGTGTGCATTCCCACTTTATAGTGTTGTGCTGTACACCCGGTGATGTCATTGGGTGTGTCTCTGCTGCCGTATCTGTGGGTTATCTACCGTGTTTTACCGTTGGCACTGCAACGCTGTTGCCTTTGGTGTTACATTACACTTGCCTGCATTGGTTTAGCTTTACATCTTACTTTACTGTTTCTGCACGTTGCACCTACTATTTACGGGAGTGCATCCTGCAGGCACATGACATGTCATGCATTTTGTCTGCCGCCGTTATGCTAACTCTCCTTGGCTGTGCTGTATCGGTTCTTCGCTCTTTGCATTTCTGCAACATCCACTACTTTCTTTGCATTCATATTCCTCCCCTTTCCCGTTTTGCAGATTTCTGCATGCAGAGTTGTCAGCTGCCGCCGATTGCCCTCCGTCGGTTGATTGGTGTTAATTGCTCATTACGACTCCAATTACACTGCTTCCGCATTTCCTCATATTCTCCGCATCACCTTCCTGTATCCATGGTTGTTGATGGGGCCGTCCACATGACTGGTTTGGGGAATGTAGTCATCCTCGTGCACATGCATCTGTGCGCGCATTGTATACTCTCAGCGCATCTATTTCCTCACACGCCGGTCCTGATGCTGTGATGTGCATTGTACAGCCCAGGTTTGCTGGGCTCCAATGTGCTTCCTCCTACAGCGGCACACCCCTCTGCGATTGACAGGTATTCCCTCTAGGCCACTCCTCGGTGTTTTACCGCTGCGCCATTTGGTGCAGCCTTACGCCGGCGGGGTTTTGCGATTCAGTATTATCTGCCTCATTTGCATGGCATTGACTACTAATACATGGTTACGGCGCCAGACACAGACGCCACTCCTTGGCAACCCTTGGGCTGTGGTTGTGGCTTTCCATTCATACTATGGTGTATTGTGGCTGTGATGCTGATGTGTCTTATACTGCTCTTTTATGGCATTGTCATATTACTTCATTGTTCCTCACCTTCCGCGGACATGTCCTGGGGTTCTGCTGTGGTTTTTGCGTACATGACATTTATGTCGTTATTTACATTTTCTGCAGGTTTTCCTTTGACATTCTCGGTTTCTTTCCACATTGCCATGTTGCACCACTATGACACATGACGTTGGCAGCCTTCCGTTACTCCTATGTCATGTTTGGATATATGTAAACCGTTTTTTTTGGTTTACATTTCCGTGCTGTTATGCTGCGCCCGCGCCACTTCGTGAATCGCTACTTGCCTTCATTTGCATGGTGCAACACCGCACATGGGGTATTTAACATACCTACGCCGGAGGCGGCAACTCGCGCGCCGCTGATGCACGTGGGTTTGGATCGTACCTGAATCGCTCGGCGGCCATGTCTGGCATTGTGGCGCCTACGCCATGCGTGTGCCTGGCGCAAGGTTCATGAATCCCGGGGTATATCTTCTCTTTTCGGAAGTGGAAGCATTATTTTATAAACATAAGGGTAATATTCCTTCCTAAAGTAAATGCATGTCATTGTCTCCTGATCAAAAATGTGTGTTAAAATGTTTTCATTGTATGCGAAATTAGATACAAAGAGATTCATGGATCTAATACATTTTAGATGGGCAGCATTATAAAAGACCATATTATAGTCAATAGTAGGTACTGCCTGGATTTGCTTACTGGAAATTTGCTGAGCACCATCCTAAAGAATATTTAGCGAGCCTATCTTCCTGAGCTTTATAATATATTTATGGTGCTCTGTATAGTACATTAATCTTTTAATTTTATATTTTCCTGACCAGACAGTGGTCAAATAAATTAGATTATCGCTGTACTATACATTCATCTTATTTATATATAACTTGTGCTGGCCCTTATACATTGAATTTTGTTAGCATACACGTTAATATACATCCATTTTGCAGTATTTAAATGCCTTCCAGTTTAGGTTATGCCTGGAAGTTATATTAGTTTACATAATTTATAGAAGTCGTTCGATACGTGCAACAAATAATTAAATTGATGCATGCAAATATAACTTGTAATTGTTTCTTTAGGACTGGAGATCACACTCTATTACCATGGAGATATTATTCTAATATGTAACTAGTGTTTTCCCCCAAAGGTAGTGTACCATAAAATTTTTATACCTAAATGCTCCTAGTACACTTATGTCTTTTGTAAAAATAAATGATGCCAGATTATGTAATGATAACAAAAATTGATTCTAATGTCTAGCTGTAAAACTACTTATTCCCTTTACTGGAGAATTTATACTTGAACATTTCTTCACAGAGTTTTTTAATCCCCAATAAAATTGAAGTAATTTACAAAACTGGAAACATTAGTTGTTGGAGATATAATGATGATTCTATTGCAGAATGGATATATATGGCATTGAAATGCAAAATGGTTGTATCATTTTGGACTGAATTTGGAAACTTTTCTCTACCATTGTGGATGGATAAATATATTATAGCTAATTCACTGACTTTGTTCAATGCTCCAGTAACTGATTCTATCCCTAAGCCACTGGTGCCTCTCCTCTGGTCCATCTTAGGCAAAGCAAGGAAAGTAGAAACAACAACTCCACGGACTCTGTCTGTTAATAAATTTTCTGTGATTTTGGATAATATCTTTATTTTATTACTGGATTATTCTCTCTTATTTTGGACACTACCGGGTCTGTTGGTGGTTGGAGTGCAGTGGCCGTGGAGTTGTTGTTTCTACTGGTTTTATACCCTTTCCTTTGGGGTAGTCTTTTGTTTTAAAGCAAGGAAAGTAGTTGCAAAAAAATGGAAATGTAAAACTGTTTTACATTTTTCTGAATTCATATATCTGGCAAAAGATGTTTGTAAGAAAGAATTGTTAACATTAAAAATGAAAACATCTAATATCACTCATAAAAATAAATATTGGCAAAAGTTAAATGACTGACTAGATACATATTAATAGTTTAGTATATTCCATCTAGTTTTGCTATGGACATTTGAAAATTGTTTTATTTGTTTTGTTTGCTACTTTTATTTTAATATTAATTGACCTTGTACAGTTTTGATTTTAAAATTTAGTAAAAACATATTTAAAAAGAAATTGGAGACCAATAGTATTAAGTAATTCTGATTATAAGATTTTTATGAAAATAATAGAAAAGTGACTAGAAAATAAATTAAATTAAATATTAGAAGAAATAATATTTGGGGGAAATAGACAAGGAAATAAAGACTTATTAATGATAATAAGATAAATGGTAGATGATATAATAAATAAGAATACAGAAGTTAAAATCAAGGTAGGTGAGTTGAATGAAGCATTTACCAGGATACAACATGAAATTTTATGGGACATAATGAAGGAATATAATATAAGTGAGAAGATACTAAACTATGTGTAACAGTTTATGATAAAAAGTAAAAGTTGTAGTGAATACTTGGTTAAGTGAAGAAATAGATATAAAGACTAATTTAAGACAAGAATGTCCAGTGAGTAGTATTTTGTTTGTATTCGTACTGGATCCAGTTGTCAGTAAAATGAATGCATTAAAAGTAGCAGCATATAGGATGATAGAGGATATTAAAGTGCCACTATGGTCTCATACGTGGATGATATTGTTTGACAAAGAATAAAAGAATGGATGGAAGAAGCTGTTAGGCAACTTAATAAATATTTGAGAGCTATAGGTCTGATTATAAATAAGGATACAAGTAAATGTTTAGGAGTAAAAGATAAAATAGGAAATATTTAGTTTAACATGGAGGGAATAAAAAAATTACAAATAAAATTTAGAAAGGAGATAGATAAAGTTCAACAATGGGGAATATTTAATAAAAATAATGAATATATATATATTTTTGAAAATGTACAAGTTGTCATATAAAAAGACGATGTATTTAATAAATGCTGTATTATTAGGAAAACTGGATATTTAGCAAATGTGTTGATTCCTGCAAAATGTGAAAAAGAACTAGGTCCTGATTCCAAAAGACTTGCTGTCAGTGTAAGTGATCACTTACACTGAGACCAGGCTGAGGGCAGGTGCTTTGGAATCTGTTCCCCATAGTAAGCCTGTTTATAGATAGGCCTTATACAAAAGTAAGCCACTTACACTGAGAGCAGGACTTTCAGAATCAGAGCAGACTTATACTGAGAGCACCTATTTTTGGAAACTGTCCCCTTATGTCAATTGTGTTTTCATTTATATGGGGATCTGGATAAAACCCAGTAAAAAGAGGAGTGTTTATGTTAAGGAAAAAGAAGGAGGGTTGGGTTTGACAAATTCAGTGGTATATGCAGCATCACTAAATCTATATAAAGTGTTGACATGGATAAAAGAGGAAAATGGCTCATTAATAAGTATAATAATGAATGAAAAATAGAAAAAAATTGCTGTGTGATTAGAGCATTTAAAAGAGAAGAAGGAGGTCTGAATGGGGAATAATAGATTATCAAAAAATATATATATTATGGGAAATAAAGATAAGTGACATAGATGATGGTGAGAAAATATAGGGCTGGATTCACGAAGGCTTGCACGAAGTCTACCAGTAGAGTAAGACTCCATGCAGCAAACATGTCCACCAAGCAATCCAAGAACAGCCGGTAGGGGCGTGTAACAGAGCTCCTTAAACTAGTCCTACACGGACAGGGCTTGGATATGCAAATTACCTCAATTGCAGGCAAAAGCTATGCAAATGAGGTAAATTTGTGATCCAGGAAACCCGAACCTGTCCAAGTAGGAGTAGTGTTATTTGCAGAAATGTACTCAGTTGATAACTGAGTACGGTTCTGCAAATAGCAAAATGGAGCCGTGACAGCTGCACAAAAAGCATACATTTACAGGTGGAAGCATGCCAATGGCCAAAACTACGGCCATTGGCAATGGGAAGTGATGCAAAATAGAAATAAAATAACTTTTTTTTTTCATCCCGATCTCCAGGGTTTAACCGTAGTGCAGCTCTGCGCAAATGTGCTGCACCCAAAAACCAGAAAATTAATCATTAAGATCCACAAATGTGGATTTTATAGCTAAAATTAATTTACAATGCAAGTGAATCGCAGGCTGAAGACAACATGACCACCGAGTAGAGGTTGATAAGGGGGGGAAGCTCAGTCTAAGAGATGTAACCAAGCATTAGTAGGCAATCCTATGCAAATGAGAGTTAGGATAGTGAATTGCAAGTTTGCATAGGAAATAAGCACAGTCAGTGGAGTGTAGGAGTAGGATAAGGGGAGTAACAGAGTAGAAGATAGGTGACATCACGAGGGGGGCATGTATGAAAGGAGTAAAGCTCATTGGAGCAAAGTGTCATGTGTCAGCTGACAATTACATATTATTGAAAGAGATGTGTCAACAGGTAGGCCAGGTAAAGTCAAGAAATGGAAGATGTATGCCGTGGATAACACCAAAGTTTCTTGCTGAGCGTGCATGTGTGTGCGCCAGTAAACCCGAGTAAGACAGTGTGCATGCGTGTTAGCGTGTGTGTACGCGTGTAAGCCTGAGTAAGCATATGTAAGGCTGTGTAAACAGTTGTAAGTGCGTTTGCGCCAGTGTACATGCATTTTAACAAGAATAAGCAAGTTTTAGTCAATGTAAGCATGTGTGCATGCGTGTTAGCTGCTGTGCGCTTGTTTGCGCTTGTGTGCGTGGCGCTCCCCCCTGAGGAAACAGAAAGGAAAAAGGAAGCACACCAAATAGTAGGGAAGTTACCAGGGAGTACTAGCAGAGCTAGCAGGTGAAAACAATCAGAATCAGGCAATTACCCAGGCAGAACACTAGCCCAGCCCAGCACTTAAAACACTGCAAACAACAGTCCATTATGTTTCTCTCAAGAGACACTGCAACACTGCAGTAAGCTAACAGCAGTGAAAACTGAAAAAGGTGTACTGAGACAAAAAATGTTAGGGGCTGCCATTGCTGTTATAAGGCAACATATGCAACGTGCTGAGGGTGGTGATTATGCAAATGCTGCTGGACAACCCACAGTGAGGAGACGGAGAAGAATGTACAGGCCCAGGGTAACCTACCAGGGGCTACATGAGCTGGAAATAGTGGAGCGCTATAGAGTGGACAGACACCTCTTGCAGCAAATTGTTGAGCTGTGCAGGCCACACCTCACACACAGAACCAACAGAGGGGAACCCATCCCAGTGGAAACTAAGGTATGTGTTGGCCTAAGAATATTAGCAACAGGTACCTTCCAGAGACCAACTGGTGATATGATGGGAATATCACAGGCATCAGCATCCAGGGTACTGCACCAGTTCCTGGATGCCATGTCAGCACATGTCGGTGATCATGTATACTTCCCTAATTCCCATGAGGTATTGGCTAGCAATATGCATCTCTTCCAGCAAATAGCGGAATATCCTGAGGAAGTGGGTGCAATAGACTGCACGCACATATGCATCAAAGCACCAGCCGGTGAGCGGGGTAGGGTCTACTTCAACCGCAAGGGCTTCCCCTCCATCAACTGCCAGGTCATGTGTGATGCCCAGGGCATAATACTGAATGTGTGTGCTGGCTGCCCTGGAAGCTACCATGATTCCCATATCTGGCATCTGATGCAGCTGTTCCAGACATCTGCCAATGGGGACATCCCACATGGACACCTAGTGTGGGATGCTGGCTATGCACTGGAGCCGTGGCTGATGACACCCATCAGAAATGCACACACACCTGAACAGGAATGCCATAATAAGGCACGCACAGAAACAAGAAATGTAATCGAGCGTGTGTTTGGGCTGCTCAAGTCACGGTTCCGGTGCCTGGACACATCTGGTGGAGCCTTGCAGTACTCACCAACTACATGTACCCAAATTGTCATGGTATGTGCTATGCTACATAATATGATCCTGTGAAAACAGCTGCAGCAGGACCAGCATAGGCCCAGGCCAAACAGCCCCCCACCATTGCCAGGGCCATCACAGGCAGAGCATGACTCGGAGGAGGAACAACCTGAGCCTGCCCCAGTAGGCAGAAGGAGGTGTGCCCAGTATGCTTTGGCCTTGGCAGAGAGACAATGCATAGCACATACACTGGCTCAGTAGGAACTCTGGAAATAATACCTCTCTCTGACCCACATATATAGTAAAAGGGATGCCTACGTTGACACTACCTGCTTTCAAACATGTATAGGGAGTGTAGTATATGCATCCGACATAGGCAGCCCTGCATCAACACCTGAGGCATGATTGCCATGTGTTAAGCAATATAAAGCAGTGTTAAACAGCATTTACCACCATGTAGTATATGTAAACAAAATAGCACACATCAACTAGTACAAATGTGGTCAATGTTGAGTAATATTGGCGAACGTCCGGCAATGATGGTTAACATTGAGCAATGTTGGACAAGCTGGGTCTAAGTAGGGCATAGCTGAACAAAAGCCAACATGCTCATAGTTGCTCTACTAGCCGTTAAGCAGCCTGGTCTGCTCAGTATGAAAATATAAGAGGTGAAGGTCCTCAAACAAGATACTGTGCACTATAGTCATAGTACTGAACCACTAAACCATGACAGTATTGCAGTGGTTAACCTGTATGAAGAAATGTTGATACGTCTATGCAAAGTATTCCATGGAAACCCTGCAGGCGCAGCATAATCCCTGTCGAGTTATGACACAAAGGTGAGTCCAGCAGTAAGACTGGAACCTGACATTCAACACATACTGTAGAAATGTTAATATTGGACATGTACACATACATCAACAAATGTAGTGGACCTCAGACAGCAACATACTGAAAGATCACACTGGGCATGCTCACACACTTGAATACATGAGACAAATGTCAGGCAACAGAACACTGACAGTCTGAACTCGGCATGCTCACACACTTAGGTCATGTTGGAGTACAGCAGTGGGCCACACATCAGGCAGGTGCATGTGTTAACTCAGGAACCGCTCACTATCCAGCAATCTGCCCTCTGCACACACTTATATAACAACAGACACGTATATAAAATAGTGGAACCCTGTCATAATCAAGTATGTTCTGCAGATACCTAAGCGGTTCATAGAAAGTGGGAAAGCAAAGATGATAAAAAACTGAAAACAATATCAGAAATAAACATTGTGCATCATGAACATTGTCATAGGTTCAAAGGTTGATACTAGGCTGTCTGCCCTAGGGCATGTACAATCATAGCCAAAGTGTGTTTGGCTGCTGCAACCCAGTCAAATCAGAACACTGTGCCCATGAATAGTAGGTCACACAAGATAGCTCATTTATGTTTAGTGTATTGTGCCTCTGTCTAGCAGGGACCCAGAAGATATCCCATGGGTACACATACGATCACCCATCCACTTGTCAAGATGTCACCTGTAGGTGGTCAGTGGGTGGCTCTGCTTATGCAAAACTGAGACTATACTCTGCAGTGAGTGTAGCCTTTCGGATAATAATCTGTCCCCCCAGCATGTCCTATCAACATCTGTGCTGAGGTATATGTCCCTGGCATGTGTAGCTCCAAGGGAGTTGGATATCTTGAGGTGGTGCATGTCCATTAATTCTGGGTCAGATGTTGCCTTAAACTACAGGCACACAACACATCCATGTAGGTGGTAAGTGACTGAGTAGAGCTGGAGTTACTGTATCTGAACTGTGCAGGGCATCCATGTGAGTCCCTACATCTGCTTGATGAGTAACATTTGTGGCCGTTACAGTTGCTGCAGGTGTTGGGTAAGGTAAAACCCAAATGTGGCATAGTAACCAAGCATGGTTGTGATGAGTATAGGGGCACAATGACCACACGTGATCAACATGTGAAACCATGTGGGATATGGTGGGTTATGTAGAAGTACTGTCTAATCACTTTGGCAATATGATTGTCAAAGGTGAGAGTACGAACAGGTCGTGTCCCCAAACCCGTGACAACTACTACTGTATGTAATGGATTACTACCTATGTCGTAATGTGTGGGCATGTTGTCATTCTCAAAGGGGATGACTATGACACTAATAGCATGTAGCCATAGGCCATGGCTCAGGCACCAGTCATCCTATTTCTGTGAGACCCTGTATGAGTATGCATGTGCCAGCTGGAGAGTTGATTATGGTACCCAGTTTGCAGTCATCTGTGAACATGGGCAGACATATCCCTCCTGTGATAGCCTGTACGTCACACAAATATATACTGAACAAGAGAGGTCCCAGGACTGAGCCTTGTGGGATGCCATGTGTAACTGGTGTATAGTCAGACATGGCACCTGCAACACTGAGCATGTGGGTGCTATCCCTGATCCAGGTAGCAATCCATCATGTGAGATATGTGTCGATATTGATGTCGGTGAGCCTATACATAATGGCCATGTGGGGTTCATAGGTTCATAGGTTCATAGGTTCATACTAGGCTATCTGCCCGAGGGCATTTCCAAGCCTAGCCCATAGTTTTGTGGCTTACGCCACCCCTTTAGTATGGGGAACTATACCCATTATTTTGCTGTGCCTCTGTTGAGCAGTGACACTGAGGTAATCCCTGGGGTATAGCTGCGATCTCCCATCCATTGGTCAAGATTTCTCTTGAACAAGGCCAGCGAGGTGCTCTGCCTCACATATACCGGGATTTTATTCCACAGCATAGGGAGTCTTTGGGTGATGAATCTATCCCTCCAGCACGTCCTATTAATAGCCGTGTCGAGGTTTAAGTCTCCGCCCTTGTGGCTCTGACGGATCTAGATTTTTGAGGTGAAGCATATTCATCAAATCTGGGTTTGACATGGCCTTGTATGTTAGGCAAAGGTCACCTCTGAGCAAGCGTGCGACTGAATAGAGTTGGAGTTCTTTCAGTCGGACAGCATAGGACAGATGTTTGAGACCCTTTATCCTTTTGGTGAGGAACTTTTGTGGCCTCTCCAGCTGCTGCAAGTGTCGGGTCAGATACATTCCGAATGGGGCATTGTACTCAATCATTGGTCTGATGAGTGATGAGTATAGGGAGACTATGACCTCCCTTGATCTAGATGAGAATCCCTTCATGATAAGGTGGGCAATGTAGAAGGTCTTCCTAACTACTTTAGCTACATGGGTGTCGAATGACAGACTACTATCAACCTGGGTCCCCAGGTCCCTGATAACTTCTTCTGTGCTCAGTGGATTGCCACCTATTTGGTAGCTAGGGGTAACCTTGTTTTTCCCGAAGGGTATGACTATGCATTTTTTGGCATTTAACTTTAGACCATGGCTCTGGCACCAGTTATCCGTTTCTGTGAGACCCTTCTGAAGGATATCTGTGTCAGATGTGTTTTCTACTATGGCCCAGTTTGCAGTCATCTGCAAACTTTGTCAGCCATAACCCTCCTGTGTTTGCTTGTACTTCGGAAAAGTAGATGCCAAACAAGAGTGGGCCCAGGACTGAGCCCTGTGGTACACCACTTGTGACAGGCTTTGAGTCTGACATGGCGCCAGCAACTCTGACCCTGTGGGTTCTGTCACTCAGCCAGTTTGCAACCCATCTTGTGATGTATGGGTTAACATTTAAGCTGATGAGTTTTTCAATGATACCCGAGTGGGGTATTGTATCGAAGGCCTTCGCCAGATCGAGGTAGGCTGTATGGACTGCCTTTCCCTCATCAATGGCTTTGGTGACTGTTTCAAAAAGTCAACCAAGTTTAGAAGGCATGATCTGCCTTTGACAAAGCCAAACTGGGATGGATCCAAAGTCTGCAAATTCCCTATGTCTTTATTTATGAGGTCCATTATGATCCTCTCCATGGCTTTGCAGATAAGGCTTGTCAAGCTAATGGGGCGGTAATTTCCAGGGTCGGTTGAGGCACCGCCTTTGTGAAGTGGGACCACAGTTGCAGTGCGCCACTCCTGGGTGCGTATCCAGAGGTAAGACTATGATTAAACAGCTGTCCTAGCTGTGGGTTTAATTCCTCATTGAGTTCGTGGAGCACACAGCCGGGGACACCATCAGGTCCCATGGATGCTGTGTTTTTTGCTTTGGAGAGAGCAGTTCTCACTTGCGCGTTGGGGATGTTTGGGGGGCTGCAATCGCTTGGTATAGATATCTCTCCTTTTGGGGGGGAGAGAAGTTTGCACTGAACCTGTCAGCCAGTACGTTGGCAATGTCTGTAGGATCAGTAATCTTCACATCATTTTGAACTAGTTCTGAGCATATCTGGGAGTTTCCTCCCAGGTTTCTAACATAGCTAAAGAAGGCCTTATGATTGTCTTTTGAGTCTTTAGCTATTTTTCTCTCAAAATTTGCTTTGGATGATTTTATGAGAGCTCTTAGTTTTTTACTTATAGTGATCAAGGGTGTCTTACCTTTTAAGGATTTTGCTCTATCTTGTAGTAGCTTCCTCCTTTTGTTGTAGAGTTTGTTTATGGCTGGGGTCCACCAGACTGGACGCTTGCCTTTGGTACAAAGAGTCTTTGTTTTGCTTGGGATTGCCTTATCCATGCAGTCCTGGAGGTGCTGGTAGAAGGCATTTGTAAGTGATTCAGCGGCTTGAGTACTGTTTTCCATGCTCGGGGCCTTAAAGGAGACCACACTAGTCTTTAGAAGTGTGAAGTCGGCTTTCGAGAAGTTCTTTACTGTGGTCTTTTTTATTTCAGGTGGGGGTGGGATGAGGACCTCCAGCGAGATTTGTGATCTGATCTCACCAGTGAGGGGTATACTTCCGGTGTTGAACATTGTGCTCCCATGTTCATGATGATGAGATCAAGTATGTTTTCTCCTCTTGTGGGGATGGTGACTAGTTGTTCCATGGCATTTGAGTTTATGAATTCCAGGAACTTTTGGGCTAGGGTGTTTGGGCTTGAGTAGTGTTCCCAGTCTATATTAGGGTAATTAAAGTCACCTAGTATGATGGTGTTTGGTGATACATTTATCCCCTCTAGTGTTTTCAGGAAGGCCATGTGAGGTTCCTGAGTTTGTGAGGGTGGCCTATAACATGCTACAATTTGCAGAGCAGTCTTGCCTATGGTTAATTGCACCTGGATGGTCTCCGATGCATCGTGCGTTGCCACCAGTCTTGAGGTGTGGGTGTCTTTGATGAATATGGATACCCCCCCTCCTTTCTTGGTATTGTCCGGATTTTGGGGCCGGAACGCATGATAAGAGGTAAAACCTGATAGTGCTGGGGTGCTCTCAGGAGCCTTGAACCAGGTTTCTGTCACTGCACAGACATCGATGTTCTCCATACTGAGAAGGGCCTCGAGTGCGTGCATTTTGAGATTTAGACTTCTGGCATTGAGCAGCATTACCCTTAGTTTTTTTCCTTTTTTGTGTTCTAGGGTGGTAGGTTTAGAATTTAAGCCTTGCCTAAAAAAGGCACTATGGGGGTGGCAAGAGCCTTTGCCAATATCTGGAATCCCAGGGGTGACAGGTGCAAGCCGTCCCTTGAGAAGCAGCGTGGCTTGTCCAGCATGTCATCCCAGGCAGACAGACATTGGATCCCCTTTGAATGACACCAGAGTTTAAGCCAATTGTTAAAGCTGATCATCTTATCTCTGTATTGTGGCATCATTCTTGGTGAAGGTAGGATACTGCTCAAGGTCAGGGTCATACCTGCCTGGGCTACATAATCAGAGAGCTCCTCAATGTCTCTTTTCATGCAGTCCAAGGAGGTACGTCTCAGGTCGTTTACACCTGCGTGGACAATGACTGAGTCGTATTTGTACCTGCTGTTGAGAGACCTGAGTACTTGCGTTATGTGGCGGATTCTAGCGCCCGACAGGCAGCTTACTGTGACCTTCTCCTTACTCAGTCTGGTGAGCGGGACGTCAGTGTGTCTGACTATGGAGTCACCAATGACTAGTGTGTCTGGCATTGTGTTTGGCCTTAAGGGCTGTGACTGTTTGACACTCTGACTGTGAGATCTATGTGTTGCAGGTGTTGTGTTCTGAGGTGGTGGTTGTTTGGGTGTCTGCTTTGGTGGCCTCTGCTGTTTTGGTAGATTTTTGATCAGAGCCGAGTATGTCTTTGTGTGTTTATGTGTATGATTTGAGGTTGTGATGGTACTATGTGAGACTGGGTCTATAGTGTGTGTGGTAACCTTCTCCTCCTGACTGGTCTTGCCAGTCCTATGTTGAGAGAGCTCAGCCTCCAGTTTGGCCGTATAGTTGCATCTCTCGCATGTATTTGTGTTTTGTGGGAGGAGGAAAGGGTTGTCTGTGTACATGAGGCAATTGTAACATTGCCTCAATATTCCCAGGTTCACCAGCTGAGCAGGAGAGGACACTAGCAACTGATCCCTCGACATGCTAGAAGGACTAGACAAAAACTTTAAAAGAGATTCCGGGATGTGGGTGACCGAGAAATGGGGGTTTGCCTTTTTGGGGTGCTATCTATAAGAGTGCCGTATCAAGGTAATAAGTACTGTAGGAGCAAGTGCTAGGTTTAACAGATAGAGAAAAGTCTACTTGGAGTCAAGTAGAGATGATCTTTTAGGTATTAGAGAAAGTGCTAGTAACAGGGATGCTTAAAGGTAAGATTGAAAAGAATGCACTCTGCAGTGTGCACTAGAGAAGTTAGATATGAAAGTAGGTAACTTGAGTTTTACCTGTTTAAAAAGTTAAGCTTTAGTGGAGAGTTACTATTTTTAAAACAGCAAGATGGACTGAAAGGGGTGGTTACTTTTGTATTTTGGTACTATGAAATACTGTAGGATGGCCAATAAATTTAAATAATTGAAGGGGTGGGATTTCAAAAGTGATGGTTTTGTGATTACTCACATAAGCCAGTGAAAGTAGAGAGAAATGAGATATATGGTCAGATTAACATAAGAGGCGGGCAGCTAGAAAGACAGTGGTATTTAACAAGACAACTTAAATGGGTGGGAGGGAGGGAAAAAATTCTGCCGAAAAAATTCTGCCTGACTCAGAACAGAGAGAGCTGTGGTCTCTTTTGAAGTTTTAATATGCTGTTAAAACAGAATGCAAGCAAAAGACAAGATAAAGAAAACAAACTACAGTACTCAAAATATAGAAAGGCAATACAGAAATACAAAAAATAACAGCAAACTAACCTTTCCTTCACAGCAAAGTGTAGCAGAGTCTGGATGAGCCTTTCTGGTAAAGCTCTGAAATGTTTTAGTTTACTCCTTAAATAGAAATTTTAGTTCCTAGCTCCACCCCCTCTGTTAACAAGTGATTAACCTTAAGTGACCTCTTCTGTCTTATGAATGAGTCCTTAATTAATCAGTTCTTATTTCTGCCTGACTCAGAACAGGGAGAGCTGTGGTCTCTTTTGAAGTTTTAATATGCTGTTAAAACAGAATGCAAGCAAAAGACAAGATAAAGAAAACAAACTACAGTACTCAAAATATAGAAAGGCAATACAGAAATACAAAAAATAACAGCAAACTAACCTTTCCTTCACAGCAAAGTGTAGCAGAGTCTGGATGAGCCTTTCTGGTAAAGCTCTGAAATGTTTTAGTTTACTCCTTAAATAGAAATTTTAGTTCCTAGCTCCACCCCCTCTGTTAACAAGTGATTAACCTTAAGTGACCTCTTCTGTCTTATGAATGAGTCCTTAATTAATCAGTTCTTATTTCTGCCTGACTCAGAACAGAGAGAGATGTGGTCTCTTTTGAAGTTTTAATATGCTGTTAAAACAGAATGCAAGCAAAAGACAAGATAAAGAAAACAAACTACAGTATTCAAAATATAGAAAGGCAATACAGAAATACAAAAAAATAACAGCAAACTAACCTTTCCTTCACAGCAAAGTGTAGCAGAGTCTGGATTGTGTTGAAGGGTTGTGCAAGATCCAGGCAGGCTGTGTGGACAACTGTCCCAACACTGAAGGACCTGGTAACTGTTTAAAGAATACAAACAGGTCCAACAGGCAAGATCTGCCCACAACAATGCTGTAATAGGTTCATAGGTTCATAGGTTCATACTAGGCTATCTGCCCTAGGGCATTTATAAGCCTAGGCAGAGTATGCTTGGCTTTCGCCACCCATTTTAAATTAATTTTGCTATGCCCTTTTTTGAGGTTAGTATACTGTGCCTCTGTCTAACAGTGACACAGAAGTGATACCCGGGGTAAACCTATGATCTCCCATCCACTCATCAAGATTTCTCTTGAAGAGAGTCAATGAGGGACTCTGTCTAACCTGGACTGGGATTTTATTCCAGAGTGAAGGGAGCCTCTGGGTTATGAATCTGTCCCTCCAGCATGTCCTATTTATTTCAGTGCTGAGGTTCAAGTCTCTCGAGCACGTAGCTCGATGGGATTTGGATTTTTTGAGGTGCAGCATATCTCTTAATTCAGGGTTGGACATGGCTTTATACGTCAGGCACAGATCGCCTCTGAGCAGGTGGTATGCCACTGAGTAGAGCTGGAGTTTCTTTAACCAGGCAGCATATGGCATCTGTTTGAGCCCTTTGATCCTCATGGTGAGGTACTTTTGGGGTCTTTCCAGTTGCTGCAGGTGTCTGGTAAGGTACATCCCAAAAGGGGAATTGTACTCAATTATGGGCCTGATGAGGGATGAGTAAAGAGGCACGATGACCTCCCCTGATCTAGATGTGAATCCCTTCATGATTAGGTGGGTTATATAAAATATTTTTCTAACCACTTTGGCCACGTGGTTGTCAAATGAGAGATTGCTATCAACTTGGGTCCCCAGGTCCCTAATTACTTCTTCTGTACTTAATGGATTACCACCTATGTGGTAATTTGTGGGCACTTTGTTTTTGCCAAAGGGGATGACTATACACATTTTGGCGTTTAGCTTGAGGCCATGGCTCTGGCACCAGTTGTATGTTTCTATGAGGCACGTTTGGAGGATGCTTGTGTCGGCTGGAGAGTCAATTATGGCACCCAGTTTGCAGTCATCTGCAAACTTGGTCAGCCACAGTCCTTCTGTGTTGGCCTGTACCTCTGAGAAATATATACCGAACAAGAGAGGTCCCAGGACTGAGCCTTGTGGGACGCCACTTGTAACTGGTTTGGAGTCTGACATGGCTCCAGCAATTCTAACCATGTGGGTTCTGTCCTTGAGCCAGTTTGCAACCCATCTAGTGACATAGGGGTTTATATTTAAGCTGGTGAGCTTATCTATAATGTCCGACTGGGGTATTGTATCAAAGTCTTTTGCGAGGTCCAGGTAGGCTGTGTGGACCACCTTCCCCTCGTCAATGGCCTTGGTGACTGTTTCAAAGAAGTCAACCAGGTTTTAGAGGCAGGATCTGTCCTTAACAAAGCCGAACTGGGTAGGATCCAGTGTCTGTAGGTCCCCAATATCTTTATTTATGAGGTCCATGATGATCCTTTCCATAGCTTTGCAGACCAAGCTACTCAGGCTTATGGGGTGATAGTTTCCAGGGTCTGTTGAGGCACCACCTTTGTGGAGAGGGACCACTGTTGCTGTACGCCACTCTTTGGGTACATATCCTGTAGTAAGGCTGAGATTGAACAGTAGTTTTATGTTTGGGTTTAGCTCTTCTTGGAGTTCATGTTAGATGCAGCCCGGGACACCGTCTGGTCCCATTGATGCTGTGTTTTTTGCTTTGGAGAGGGCGGCTCTTACCTGAGCATCTGAGATGTCAGGGGGGCAGCACTCTGCTAGAATAGATATTTGCCCTTTTGGTGGGGAGGGGGGGAGAAGTTTGCGCTGAACCTGTCAGCTAGGATGTTGGCAATGTCTGTGAGTTTGGTGTATTTTTTGTCATTTTGGACTAATTCTGAGCACATCTGGGAATTCCCACCCAGGTTCCTAACATAACTAAAGAAAGCCTTGTGATTATCCTTAGTGTCCTGTACAATTTTTCTCTTGAAGCTGGCCTTAGACGATTTTATGAGTGCCCGTAGTTTTTTACTAATACTGATCAGAGATGCCTTCCCTTTTTGGGATTTTGCTCTATCGTGTAGTACCTTCCTCCTTCTATTGTATAGTTTGTTTATGGCTGGGGTCCACCAGACAGGATGTCTGCCTTTGGAGGATTGGGTCTTGGTTTTATTTGGGATTGCATGATCCATGCATTCCTAAAGGTGTTCATAGAATGCATTTATAAAGGATTCTGTGGTCTGGGCCGTATTTTCCACAGGCCCAGGGGCTTTGAAAGATTCCACCTCAGTTTTGAGGAGTGTGAAATTTGCTTTAGAGAATTTTTTCACTGTGGTTTTCTAGGCAGGGGGTGGGGTCAGGATGTGAATATCCAGTGAGATTAGATTATGGTCTGATCTTACCAGTGAGGGATACACTTCTGGTCTGGAGCATAGAGTTCCCATGTTGGTGATGATCAGGTCCAGTATGTTTTCCCCTCTTGTGGGAGTGGTAACAAGTTGTTCCATATCATTTGAGTTTATGAATTCTAGGAACCTTTGGGCTAGGGTGTTGGAGCTATAGTAATGCTCCCACTCTATGTTTGGGTAGTTGAAGTCGCCCAATATAATGGTGTTTGGAGAGACCTTCATATTTTCCAGTGTTCTCAGGAAGGCCGAGTGGGGTTCTTGGGTTTGGGGGGGGTGGTCTGTAGCAGGCTATAAACTGGAAGGCAGTTTTACCCACTGTTAGTTGCACATGAATAGTCTCTGATGCTTCGTACTGTGCCACCAACCTGGAGGTGTGGGTATCTTTGATGAATATTGATACTCCCTCTCCTTTTGTGGTTCGGTCCAAGTTTTGGGGCCGAAAAGCATGGTATGAGGTATAACCTGGTAGTGCTGGGGTGCTCTCGGGAGCCCTGAACCAGGTTTCTGTTACTGCACAGATATCGATGTTCTTCATGCTAAGGAGAGTTTCGAGTGCATGCATCTTGAGGTTTAGACTTCTGGCGTTGAGTAGCATTACTCTTAGTTTCTTATCCCTTGTGATACCTATGGAGGTGGGTTTGTAATGTGTAGGACCCAGTGTCTGTAGGTTTCCCATGTCTATGTGCATGAGTCCCATTACAATACACTCCATAGCTTTACAGAACAGGCTAGTTAGCCTTATAGGCTGATATTGTCTGTGGTCTGTTATGGCACTATTCAGTGGAGCGGGACCACTATCGCTGTACGCCATTCCGTGGGTACAAATCCTGCAGTAACTCTGATATCGAACAGTGACGTAATGTGAGGGTTACATCTGTTATGAAGGCTGTGTACAACACAGGCCGGGACACTGTCTGGTCCCATTGATGCTGTGTTGTCCACTGTGGGGAGGGCAGCACTCACCTGTTTATTCGTGATGTCAGGGAGGTTACACTCTGTTGGGATGGACAGTAACTCCTTAGGGGGGATGGGGGGGAGACATCTGCATTGAACCTGTTTGCCAGGATGTTGGCAATGTCTGTGGGTTCAGGGTATGTTCAGTCAGTATGCAGTAACACACAGCATATCAGTGAGTGTCCAGCCAGGTACCTGAATTAACTGAAGAAGGCCTTGTGAATGTCTTATGTGTCTGGTGCAATTGTCTGTTAGAAGCAGGCCTGACATAAATACACGGGTGATTGTAGCTGTCTGCTAGTACAGATCACAGATCCCTTCCCTGTCTGGGATTGTGCTCTATCATGTAGTAGCTTCCTCCTTTTGTTGTATAGCGTATTAATGGCTGGGGTCCACCATACAAATCCCCTGCCATTGGAGGAGTGAGTCCAGGTGTTATTTTGGATAGCACGATCCATGCAGTTCACTATGTGTCCATAGACTGTGTATGTAAGGGATTCAGCAGTCTGAGCCATACTTACCACTGACCCAGGGTCTCTGAAGGATACCACCGTGGTATGGAGAAGTGTGACGTTTGCTTTTGGGAAGTTCACCAAGGTTACCCAGGATGGGTGTGGGGACGAGATATGGATGTCCAGTGAGATAAAGTATGTTCTGTCCTTACCAATGAGGGGTATATCACAGGTGTGGAACATAGAGTCCCCATGTTGGTGATGATCATGTCCAATATGTTGTCCCCTCTTGTGGGTGTTGTGACCAGTTGTGCCATAGCATATGAGTTTACAAATTGTAGCAACTGTTGGGAGAGGGTGTTGGGGCCTGCGTACTATCCCCAGCCAATGTGTGTGTATTTGAGTGTGGTTGCTGAGTTTGTGAGTGTGGTCTGTAGCAGGCAACAAACCAAAAGGCAGATTTGCACAATGTTAGGTGCATATGTATGGTCTGTGATGCTTTGTGCAGTGCTACCAACCCGGAGGTATGTGTGTCCGTGATGTATATGGATATTCCCCCTATTTGTTTTGGCCATTCCGAGTTATGTGGTCAGAAAGCATGGTACAAAATATAACCTGGTAGTGCTGGTGTGCATGTGGGAGCCTGAACCATGTGTCTGTTAGTGCACAGATATTGCTATTCTCCATACTGAGAAGATTCCTGAGTGCGGTCAATGTGAGGGTAATACATCTGGTGTTGAGCAGCATTACCCTCAATGTCATGTACTCTGTAATGTCTATGGAGGTGGGTCTGTCTTTTGAGCCCTGCTTAAATAAGGCAGTATGGTGGCAGCAAGTGCCTTAGCCAGTATTCAAAAGTCCAAGGGTGACAGGTGCAAGCTGTCCATAGGGAAGCTACGTGGCATGTTGAGCATGTCACCCCAGGCTGACAGACACTGTATCCCCTTTGAATAACACCAATATGTTAGCCAACTGTTAAACGTGATCAGTTTGTTGGTATACTGAGACATCATACTTGGTGAGTGTAAGATGCTAGACAAGGTCAGGGTCATACTGGCCTGGGCTACATGATCAGAGAGTTCCTCTATGTATCATGTCATGTGGTCCAGAGAGGAACATCTAAGGTTGTACGCACAAGCATGGACAATGATAGAGCCAGTCCTGGACTTGCTTTGGAGTGACCTGAGTGCATGTGTTATGTGGCGGATCCTGGCACCTGAGAGACAGCTCAAAGTGATTATTCCCTTATTTGGCCTGATGAGTGGGACATCAATGTGTCTGACAATAAGTGTCACCTATTACAAGTGTATTAGGTGTGTTGTTTAGCCCAAAGGGCAGTGACTGTGTGGCACACTGACATTGTGAACTATGTGATATGTGGGTATTGTATTGGGGTAGCAGTTGTTTGTGTGTCTGCTTTGGAGGTCTCTACTGCTTAGGCAGAGTGTATGTAGACCCTCAAAGTATGTGTATGCGTGATAATGTGGTTTGATTGCTGTCACCATCGGTGTATGTGAGACTGATATGTGGTGTGTGTGGTCACCTTCACCACCTAATAGAGATGCCAGTCATGAGTCAAGAGAGCTCAGCCTCCTGTATGTCAATATTGTTGCATCTCTCACATATATCTGAGTGTGTTGGGAGGAGGAGAGGGCTGTCTGTGTACATGAGGCAGATGTGACATTGTGTCATAACCACAATATTCACTAGCTGGACTGGAGAGTACACACAAAACCGACCCCTGGACATGCCAGTATATTATGATGACATACTCTGTAGCCTGATCACAAAGGATCAGTAGGATGTTAACTGTGTAAAGGAGTATAACCGGGATTAGTGGTCAGGTTTGTTGGTGTTTTGTAAAGAGTAGCTGAGAAGGAGTCCAGACTGAGAATCATGACATGTCCTTCAGCTATGTCATAAATAGTAATGTACACTCATATATGTCCTGAGTCAGGGCCAACTGTACCTTACTGACAATGCTGACATCCTGTCAGACAGGCCCATATATACATACCCACCTCCCACTGACTATAGTCCCTGACATCATACCAGGAGATATCACGTGTAGAATGTCTGACCAGCTCCCCCCAAAGCCAAAAGCATGGCAGCAATTGCATTACAATGTTTCCCAATATGTGTCATGCATGCACTACAGAACAAACAGTCCCTGCACCTGAACAGTCTGTTGAGCCTCACCCACTCCACAGGGTCTGTAACCATTGAATGTGTTACAGCAACATATGGCACTCCCCACAAGTGTGGGTGCACAACACACCATGGGAAGTATAGTCCAGTAAGCCTATAAAGTCTGATCTGCAAGGCCATGGAGTGCATCATGGCTGAAGTCATAAACAGAGCTATTGGAAGCTGACAAACACACAACCCTACCAACTGTGGTATGTTCATGTGCAGATCATGGTTCACAAACATGCTACACCGCTTGCAAGGCAGCCACCCAGGACATACATCACTGAACAGAGCTACACATGTCCCACATAGACTTTGCATAGCTCTTCATCAACATCACAGACACATGTCGTATCCACAAAACCTACAATCTGTGCATAGATATGTGCTGACATATGAAGGGATGTCAATGTGTCCACAGATAGATCACACAAGGTGCGACTCACAGGGTCCTGTTCAAGCTGTTGATACCTGCCGACCCACATGGATCATTCCTGGGATTGCATAAAAGAAAGTGCACACACATTCCCATGTCCAGTCTGATGATGTCAGCATCCTACAAATATACCAGGAGAACAAAACCCACCCAATAAAGCATATAGCATGCTGTGTTAATGCGTATCTCTCTAGTATCATAACAAAGTTAGTTTTGGCTTTTACTGGTAACTTTGATGAACAAGAACTGAAATATCTAGATGTCCACATAGAGAAAAGGGAAGGGAAATTTACATCAAGGATTTTCAGAAAAGAAACCTTCTCCAATTCTTATCTGCATTACACCAGTTGCCACCCCCCCCATCAGAAGAAAGGGGTAATAAAGGGTCAATTGGTCAGATCTAGCAGAATGACTTCAGACAACAAAGTCTTCTCTGAAGAAACCAACTTCTTAAGGGGCCTTTTTACCCAGAGAGGGTATCCTTTGGAAATGTTCAACAAAATACTAGAAGAAGTCAACACAAAAGAACAGATGTATTTGCACCTATTTTAGGTGAAGAAGAACAATTAACCCACAATAAAGGACAAGCAAGTAATTTTGGGGCAAAAGAAACAGGGTTAATTACAACCTTCAATGAACAATCAGCCTTTGTTAGGAACATTTTTTCAAGGGAATGGCATAGTTTTTGAAATTTTCAGACCTTGAACATATTTTCGATAAAGAGTTGTCCCATGTCTATCGGAAAGGGAAGAGCATCAAAACTACTTGGAAGGAAGGACAAATGTCAACACACAGAACAGTAGCAATAGAACCAAGAAAGGATTATACAAATGTGGGAGATGTAAATACTGCACACATTTGCATTGTGGTGAAACAATTTTTTAGAAGCAAGAAATATGACCTTGCAATTGAATACATTTGCTAACTGTGACACCAAAGGCATCATATATCTGGCTGTTTGTAAAAATGTCCCTCCTTCTACGAGGGAAGAGCAAAGAAAGCTCAGACAGAGAATATATGAGCACTTATACGATGTCAAGGTGATGAATGAGAAAAACGCACTTAGCAAGCATTCAGCCAAATGTAACACATCAGGTTATTCTTTTTTATACTTGAAGTTGTCCCCACTAACCCAAGAGGTGGGATGTGGGAAACACTTATTGAATACAAGGAACTGTATTGGCAACTTTTTAGATGCTAACCGTAACTTAGGGCTGAATGACATGGTATCATTAGCTCCAGTATTGAAGTTGAGAGCTGCAAAACTCTAATACAAAGAGCTAAAACAATGTTCAAAAACTTTTTTGTTATGTTCTTTTGTTGCGAATTACAAGAAACATACCCTTCTCAGGATTTTATATTACCAGCTGTTGGTTCAGTTGTAATTATACACTATGGCCACAAGATGGTGTCATTTTAAACCCAGATTCACATGCTTCATTCACATTTAATGTAGAAAGCATTTTAAATTATTTTAAATGGTGTTACAAAATAATGTTTTTAATCAACTTTTTAAAGAAGTTTTAAATTATTATTGTAATTAAAGTGTGGATTTATTTTATTCAGAGATGTGGTTTTAACTTTGGCTTGTGAAGACTGTATGAACCAATCAGTTCCAACAATTAACCTTAGTAAATGGTCCAACATGATTGGCTTTCAGTACTGTGATGTAATTTGAAAACATATAAAAGCATTTAACTTTTAAAGATGGATGTTTAACTGATGAAGTTGGCGGAAAACGTGATAGTGGATACGTTATTGCTTTTGTATTTCTAGACCCGGTCTTTGTATTGGAGTGTTTTTACAGTGCTTATTAAAGCATTTTTTCCTTTGAGCATCGATTTATTTGTGCTTGGTGGATACTTCATTCTACTTTTCTCAGTTTATTTGGCTGTTTGGCTCACTATTTTTATTGGTTTGTGTTATGGAGCCACTGCCGAGCACAGATCTAGCTCCTAGGAGCTCGAGACTGGGGAACTAAGGAAGTTGATCGGGCAACTCACGCAGTTGGTTGCCTTGCTGACACCGCTCAGCCAGTCATTTGCCTCCATTGCAATGCTTTCACAACTCGGGAACCAGGAAGTGAATCGGAAGCAGACTGTGACAGACTGTAATATTCGCGATGAAGAAGGAAACAATTTTTCAAACAGAGAGGATTTAGACAGTGGAAACAGTCTGGATGGGTTCCACACATCACGATTGATCAAGGAACGCTAACAGTAATGGCGGTGATGATATATCGGTGAGACCGAAAAGTCAGAGGAAACGGCACCAAGAGTGCACGGACATATCTAACGTTTCCACAGGTACACAGAAACTGTTTTCAGACTGTTTTAAAGCTAAATATAGCTTTGATTTAGCACGCAGTCCAACTGTGCAAACTAACTCTAATTTTTCTACACTACTTAATGATTTAGAATTCTTTTTGATTAAATACAAAACTTTAGAAATTGACAATGATTATTTAAAGTACTGTATTTCCTTGAGCATTGTACCAAAGGGTTTAAGGGTCTGCAAATACCCTAACAATGTTGTTGATGGGTCTGAATTTTGTAACAAGCTCATTTCTATTTTTGATAACTGTGGCATGAATATAATGAAAGCTATTATCAATAACAATGAAAGGGTTATGGAAAAGCTACAATTAGACATTGAAAAAACCAACAAAGCTATTACAAACGATTTGTTGTATTCTATTGAAGCCAATAAATTAAAATACCAAAATGTGTTTCACAAAGTAGATGCTAAATGCAAGGAGGTTCAGACTAGGAAAATAGGGAAAATCAAAAGGGACCAAGATGAGTACAAAAACAAAACACACTACCCCAAACCAAGAACTACTTACAGAAATAGTTATGTGAACCAGGGGAGGCAAGAGACACACGAATGTGAATGGGGGGAAGTGGAAATTGATGAACAACAGGAACAAGCCCCAGGGCCAGAAGAATATGCCCCATTAAGGAGATCAGAGAGACTCATGCAACAAGGGAAGGTTTATTACAATTCAAAAACTACAGGGAAGGGGAGACCTTTCCAGGCGACGAGGCAGGGTTGGAATTAGAAGATGGTATCACCAACATTCTCAACACCTGGACATTCAATGGATTCAACATTTACAATTATTCTAGTGTCAGCATCAACAAGAGTTGGTTCGATTTATTTTCTAAAGGCTTCACTTTTGTTCCCACACAAAACGGACATCTTTAAACTTCTGATAGACATCAAGTTGTTTATCCGGAAAAAGAATTTGGAGCTGTTTTCAAGGACAAAACTGTAGACTATGATAGACAGGTCTTGAAGCGGAAAAGCACATTCAACCCTCCCACACACCCCAACTTAAGAACTTTGAGCTTAAGGTAGAACATGAAATTAGATCCCACCTGACAACAAAACCTTTCACTCCAATTTAACAACGGAAGAGAAAACACCTTAAGAGCTATTAGTGACAACCACAATCTGAGAGTTATGAAACCTGACAAGGGAGGAGGGTCGTGGTCATGGAAACTATCCAATATGAAGGAAAATGTTGGATTTACTAAATGATCCAGACAAATACACTAGAGTGTCTATCAATGAAGTGAACATAGCCTATAGAAAGATCCAGGCTTTACTTTATGACATGCTAATGCAGGGTTCAATAGATCAAGACACGTACAAATTCTTGGTAGTTGACAAACCGAAAATTCCCTGCATTTTGGAATACCCAAAGTTCATAAAAGCCTCGACCCCCTTAGACCGATAGTGTCAGCGGAGGGTTCTATAACAGCTCCATTAGCAAAATATGTTGATCACAAGATTAAACATGTCCTTGAAGGATGTGAAAACATTTTAAAAGACTCTTGGGACCTGTTGAGAAGAATCAAACCTACCCTATACAGTGAGAACACTTCTTTCGGAACCATGGACGTTATAGACCTATTTGGTTGTATTCCACATGACCTGGGTTTATCTTGGTTTGAGGAGAAATTAATAGAAAGCAAAAAACTGACACACATTGACTTCACGAACATTTTGACATTGATGGAAATAGTTCTCAAAAACAATTTCATCTATTTCCAAGGGGAGTACTTCAAACAAGAAAAGGGCGTTGCAATGGGTGCACACTGTGCACCAGCCTACGCAAATATCATCATGGCCTTTTGGGAAGAAAATTTTCTCATCAGAAACCCCCTATTTAAGGAATGCTCCCTTTATACTAGGTTCTTAGATGATCTGTGTTTCTTTTGGATGGGTAGTAGAGAAAATTTCAACAATCTTTTAATACACGTAAACAATACTACAACCTTTTTGGCTTTTACTGGTAACTTTGATGAACAAGAACTGAAATATCTAGATGTCCACATAGAGAAAAGGGAAGGGAAATTTACATCAAGGATTTTCAGAAAAGAAACCTTCTCCAATTCTTATCTGCATTACACCAGTTGCCACCCCCCCCATCAGAAGAAAGGGGTAATAAAGGGTCAATTGGTCAGATCTAGCAGAATGACTTCAGACAACAAAGTCTTCTCTGAAGAAACCAACTTCTTAAGGGGCCTTTTACCCAGAGAGGGTATCCTTTGGAAATGTTCAACAAAATACTAGAAGAAGTCAACACAAAAAGAACAGATGTATTTGCACCTATTTTAGGTGAAGAAGAACAATTAACCCACAATAAAGGACAAGCAAGTAATTTTGGGGCAAAAGAAACAGGGTTAATTACAACCTTCAATGAACAATCAGCCTTTGTTAGGAACATTTTTTCAAGGGAATGGCATAGTTTTTTGAAATTTTCAGACCTTGAACATATTTTCGATAAAGAGTTGTCCCATGTCTATCGGAAAGGGAAGAGCATCAAAACTACTTGGAAGGAAGGACAAATGTCAACACACAGAACAGTAGCAATAGAACCAAGAAAGGATTATACAAATGTGGGAGATGTAAATACTGCACACATTTGCATTGTGGTGAAACAATTTTTTTAGAAGCAAGAAATATGACCTTGCAATTGAATACATTTGCTAACTGTGACACCAAAGGCATCATATATCTGGCTGTTTGTAAAAAATGTCCCTCCTTCTACGTAGGGAAGAGCGAAAGAAAGCTCAGACAGAGAATATATGAGCACTTATACGATGTCAAGGTGATGAATGAGAAAACGCACTTAGCAAGCATTCAGCCAAATGTAACACATCAGGTTATTCTTTTTATACTTGAAGTTGTCCCCACTAACCCAAGAGGTGGGATGTGGGAAACACTTATTGAATACAAGGAACTGTATTGGCAACTTTTTAGATGCTAACCGTAACTTAGGGCTGAATGACATGGTATCATTAGCTCCAGTATTGAAGTTGAGAGCTGCAAAACTCTAATACAAAGAGCTAAAACAATGTTCAAAAACTTTTTTATGTTCTTTTGTTGCGAATTACAAGAAACATACCCTTCTCAGGATTTTATATTACCAGCTGTTGGTTCAGTTGTAATTATACACTATGGCCACAAGATGGTGTCATTTTAAACCCAGATTCACATGCTTCATTCACATTTAATGTAGAAAGCATTTTAAATTATTTTAAATGGTGTTACAAAATAATGTTTTTAATCAACTTTTTAAAGAAGTTTTTAAATTATTATTGTAATTAAAGTGTGGATTTATTTTATTCAGAGATGTGGTTTTAACTTTGGTTTGTGAAGACTGTATGAACCAATCAGTTCCAACAATTAACCTTAGTAAATGGTCCAACATGATTGGCTTTCAGTACTGTGATGTAATTTGAAAAACATATAAAAGCATTTAACTTTTAAAGATGGATGTTTAACTGATGAAGTTGGCGACGAAAACGTGATAGTGGATACGTTATTGCTTTTGTATTTCTAGACCCGGTCTTTGTATTGGAGTGTTTTTTACAGTGCTTATTAAAGCATTTTTTCCTTTGAGCATCGATTTATTTGTGCTTGGTGGATACTTCATTCTACTTTTCAAAGTTAGGTTGGGGTTAGAATCCTGCAAGCGCTGATATTGTGCGTAAGTGTGTGTGGGGAGGGTATGTGTATGATTTCCTTTGAGAGGAGTATCCTTTTTGGAGACTGGTAAAACACATTAAAAGAGGCACATCCCTCTTTGGAATGTCTGATGATGTCAGCATCCTACAAATATATCAGGTGAAGAGAAACCACCTAGTAAAGCATATAGCCAGCTGTGTTAATGCGTACCTCTTTAGTATTATAACATAGTTAAATAGGAGTTTGAATCCTACAAGCACTGACTTTGTGTGTTGGGGGGTGTGTGTGATTTCCTTTGAGAGAAGTAGCCTTTTGGGAGACTGGGAAAACACATTAAAAGAGGCACATCCCTCTTTGGAATGTCTGATGATGTCAGCATCCTACAAATATATCAGGTGAACAAAAACCACCCAATAAAGCATATAGTGCACTGTGATAATGCGTATCTGTCTGGAATTATAACATAGTTAAGTAGGGATTTGAATCCTGCAAGCACTAACTTGGTGCGTGTGATTTCCTTTGAGAGAAGTAGCCTTTTTGGAGACTGGGAAAACACATTAAAAGAGGCACATCCCTCTTTGGAATGTCTGATGATGTCAGCACCCTACAAATATATCAGGTGAACAGAAGCCACTCAGTAAAGCATATAGTGCACTGTGTTAGTTTGTATTTCTTTAATATCATAACATAGTTAGGTAGGGGGTTGAATCCTGCAAGCACTGACAGCGTGTGTGTGTGATTTCCTTTGAGAGGTGTAGCCTTTTTAGAGACTGGGAAAACACATTAAAAGAGGCACATCCCTCTTTGGAATGTCTGATGATGTCAGCATCCTACAAATCTATCAGGTGAACAAAAAACACCTAGTAAAGCATATAGCATGCTGTGTTAATGCATATCTTTGTAGTATCATAACATAGTTAGGTAGGGATTTGAATCCTACAAGCACTGACAGTGTGTGTGATTTCTTTTGAAAGGAGTAGCCTTTTTGGAGACTGGGAAAACACATTAAAAGAGGTACATCCCTCTTTGGAATGTCTGATGATGTCAGCATCCTACAAATATATCAGGAGAACAGAAACCACCCAGAAAAGCATATAGCGAGCCGTGTTAATGCGTATTTCTGTAATATCATAACATAGTAAGGTAGGCATTTGAATCCTGCAAACGGTTTGTGTGTGTGTGCCACAGGTGGTCAATGCAGTGTGGGTTTTGCTTTTACTACGGTATGACATATGATTAAAACAGTATGTGCATTGCACACATCGGGTATCTGAGTGGCAAATGAATATGTGTACATGTGACCTCAATCAGTACATAGGTGTGAAGCCTGCATACTACATAAATACATTTGTTTCCTTCAACAGATTGTGCCACTGCTTCTCAGATCATAGGTCACATATGTATGCATGCAAAAAGCCCAGCCAATTAGTGATCTGTGGCCAAGGTCATCTGTGCCACACACACCCATGACACGTACTATAGAGTACTGTGAGTGAGGGTAATTGCCTGGGGTATATGTCAGACATGTTCATACACAACAACAACTGGCAGTAATGGACAGTCATTATAGGTGTACAACAGCCCTGTGGATATGCATGCAGGCCCCTAATGTGTTATGTAAAACACCGATGGACCCCACAATACCTATGGATATGTGGATACCAAGGGACAGATGACATAACACGTGTCTGTCTGTACACATTGGTACCCAACATACATGTTGAGGGCTACCACCTATGTGGTACTGTCAGGATAGTATGTCTACAGCATGTATTGGACAACAGGTATCTGTCTGTATGATACCCTTGTGTAGGATATGCATCCCATCCAGGGAATGCAGTGTAGGCCAATGCATGCATTTCCAGATGTGGATGGACATTTCCCTAGTGTGTTTGCATGTACCTAAGAGGGCTATATGCCACACAGGTGTGGTCCCAGGAACGTGTGGCGGTCAATACCACTGGTTACCATTATAGTATAGTACCGGAAGGATCCAACTGTTACTGAGTTCCCTATAACTGTGTGTCATTTGTCAAGACATCATCTAATGATTGGTAATAGTCATGCTGTTGAGTTGGTGTATACTACCAGACTGCAGATCATTGACAGATATCATCAGTATCACCTACAGCATAGTGTCAACCCATGTCATACACACATGTGTACCCATGTTAGTACATATCTGTAGTACAATGCATACTGGTCATCGAAAGATACCATGAGATGTTAACAATGTGTACAACAGGGTATGTCTCACATCCAACGTGTCCACTATGCACGTACATGCAGACAGTGCACACACACCATGTTCACAGATATACACCTGCTAATTTGTAATGCACACATCACACACATACTGTCCACTCACTAACACATGCTGGCAACACTGTACACATCAGCCAAGTGGCACATGGGTGGACAATACATACTCAGACCTAACACTGGTGTAAACAATGCTACAATGACTATCAGAGCTATGATGCATAATGCCTGCTCAGATATACCTACAAGGATATCAGTACACTTTCCTGTTGGCAACTTGCTACTATTGCTACACTGCTATAATGTCACCCTATGCATCAGAACCATGTTAGCCTATTCCTGCATCAATGTGACAGATGATAGGAGGTGGCACAGGTGTCATTATATGCACAGGGTGTGTTGTTGGTTTGCCAGAGCCCAACATTGACTCATCCAATTGACATGTCTGTGTGTGTGTGTGTGTGTATGTGTGTGTGTGTGTGTGTGTGTGTGTGTGTGTGTGTGTGTGTGTGTGTGTGTGAGGGACAACAGTACAGCATGGGCCAATGTTGATGTAATGTGTGTGTGTATGTGTGAGCCCTAGTTGTTTGGTTAATGTGTGTGTTTCTGCATGCACACAACTCTACCATGTGGCTGCCATATACAGGCGGTTGTGGGACAGCCACAGACTGTACCTGCTAGGCCATACAGATCACTGTCTCTGGCCACGAACATGGTACCTGTGCCTGGCAGGGGTGCTACGGGCAATATTTGGTAGCAACCCTGACTGGGTGCTATCATCAGAGGCAGAGGTATGATGATTGGACCCATGTCCCTGCTGGGACTGGCCAGTGCCACATGCACATGGTCTAGTAGGACGGTCAATTTACAGGCCAGCCCCAGCATTGCTGGGGCTGGTACTGCCACTACGGGAGCAGCTGTGATCCGTGGTCCATTCGTGACGACTGCCAGCTGATGCTTTTGCTGACATGCATCTGCGTCGGCTTCCCATCCATCCCACACGGTCCTGGCTCATGGCTAACACATTGTGGAGGACATCTAATGTCTCCCTCCAATGGCTATCAATGACCTCGGTGTAATTCCAGATGGCACCGGCAAGGTCACGGATGCTGTCATTGATAGCAGTGTAATGGGCCCTCTGCGCCCTTAGTCCCTGTTGGGTGTACCGTTCCATACGTGCCTGTGCCTGCATTACAGCCCAGAACATACTGGAGGTTGTAATACCTCTGGGAGCACGTCTGCCAGGGGCAATATGACCAGTGGTGCTCCCCCGAGAACCCTTGGACATCCGCCTATGTTGTACCATTCCAGTAATCTGGCTATGGCTGCTGTGAGGGGATGCACGTGCCATGGGTACCACACTCTCCTGGTCAATGCCGACTGTATGCTGTCCCTCAGCTAAGGCCATTGGTGATGAGGATTGTATTGGCAGTATGAGTGTGCGCATAGATGGGGTTGAACGCTGTGTACTGTCAATTGATGGACCAATGACAGACCCTGACAGACCTTCCTGTGCCACAATACATGTCTCACCATCTCCATTATTAGTGGCAGTGACATTAGGTTCCCTGCTGCATTCAGACACCCCTAACTCAGCACCTGTGAAAGGAAGTCAGGAAACACACTTCACAATCTGTACATGATGTTAGCACACATGAACACATGCACACATGCACACATGCACACATGAGCACATGAGCACATGCACGCATGCACACATGAACACATGCACACATGAACACATGAGCACATGCACACATGAGCACATGCACACATGCTCACATGCACACATGAACATAAATACACTGCTCACCACAGCACATACACACACACACACACACACACACACACACACACACACACACACACAATCACACTAGCAATCCAACACATACACAATAGTGGGTGAAAGTGGGTGACAGTATCACAGGGCAAACATTCACCTCACACGTGTCAGCATGCAGAATATGTGTTGCTCAAGACTATGCAGTGCAAGTGTTGACAGCCCTATTTAATGACATTATACATGGCTGTGATGCATGTGTGTAGTTGTTCAGTGATTGTCTACACCCTGGAACACAATGTGTACATGGACACAACATTGCTGTGCAAGTATTATCTGCTCTGCAATGTCCTGTGCACCATCACTCAATGGTATACATACCATGGCTTCATGTGTTATCTGTGTGACACATAGATTGCCATGTCTGCTTACAGTGTCTGTGTCCATAGCAAATAATAGTGGGCACAGGTGTAGCAAATGCATGCAATGTACAGACATGGGATGAGTGGTGCATGTAGACGTGAAGGAATCTCAATGCTCGATATGGCCATTGTACAGTGGTTATGGTGAGTGTGGGACATATTGCAGATATGTCAGTGCCAGCCATGACATGGCATGCGACTCGACTGCAACATACCCAATGTGTGTCATGTGACATATACACCCAATAGCATTCCAGGACATATATGTGACTCTTTGTACAGATGGCGACAGCTGTGCATATTGTGTATCCTAGCATATGTAAGCACACACACAACATGCTATGCATATTGTGTATAGGTTCATATGTTTGCACACACACAACAATGAGTTGCAAAGCAAAGACCGCTATGTGCAGTACTGTAGTCACTGTAACTGGATGGGATGTACTGCCATGTGCCATCATCATCATCATCATGCATCTTGTGGTCCCTCACGACTACTACTGTGTGAGAGATCACCGCCTAGCATGCTGTACCTGAACTGCAGTGCTGTGGCTACGTTCACTATTACACAGCCACTTTGTACATGGGTGTATGAGGTGCCCAATAGGGAGCATTGCCTAACATGACTGTGTTATGTGTTGAAGAGTGTTGCACAGCCCCATGATAGGCCTCTACCCCTGAGGTACATCATGTGTGTGTGGATGACATGTGGGATACTGAGGTGTGACCTTACAGCAGGTGTGTGGTTACACCATATGTAGCATGTCTTTGTGTACTGCGTATGATAAACGGGTTATGTTGTGTACAGGTGTTGCAACTATGCCTATACAATGTGCAGTACGGGGTTGCCACAACTGTGTCTTATGCTCTGTGTATTGCATGTCAGTGAGGCAGCTACTGACATTACTGAGCTGTGCAACGTCTTACAGCAAACATGCACGGCATGCATTATGCATAGGTGTGTTACGTGTACATGGCCTACACCTCACCTATGACATGCATATTTCATTACCAACATTGCAGTTATAACACACTCACCAGCATGGATCAGCTGCCCTGCTGTCACACCAGAGGGAACTACGAGAATATGACAGAGTTAGTCAGTGGCCACAACTGTGGCATTGCTACAGTGGGTATGCTAAACTGCAGTATAACAACAGTCAGCAGTCACAGGTGTAGAGATATTATTCGAAATATCAGTATTGCACAACACTAGGCAGTAGAACTGCTAAACACACAGTACACATCTCTCGTAGACATAATCTAACAATACAGTTAATGGTCATCTACAGATAGGGCATGTTACCTGCTTGCTCCAGGTGGACGTGCTGGGTGGCTGCGGCCTCCATGACAACACATGTCAGAGGTTGATGTTGCTGTTGCCCAGGAGTCACCACGCTTAGGAGCAGCTCCTCCACTCTGGTGAGGGTGGGATGAATGGCCACCCCACCACCTGTGGCATGCTGTTGTCTTTGGATATCAGATGCATGCCGCCGGACATGTCTAATTAAATCACTGCAGTGATGGCGTACCTGCTCATATGTCTGGTTATGCATGCCTATGTCATTTACCTGACGAACAAGCTCCTGCCACAGTGCAGTCCATTCCTGCTGGTGCTGGCTGCTTCTGGAGAACACCATCATGTACTGCTGCAATAAGCTTTGTAGTATCACCTCTTCCTCATCCGCTGTGTATGATGGATTGCGTTGGTGGGCCATCTGGCTGAAAAAGATATGTACAATATGTGTGAGTGAGTCCTGTGGCACACTTTACACCTTTAACCACAGATATCACTTTAATGACATATATACCATCCTATTGTCTGTCAGTGGTTACACACATTCAGTACCACTTATTGGTTCTCAGGCCACAACTAACTAACAGTGCCTGGCACACTCTATATATCACACCACTATAAAACAGTACCCAACACACTGTTTGTGACACATTGCACAACCTCAAGACAGGGGTGTATATCACACCAATGCACGAACAGAGATGTCATCCATTGCAATGGATGTAAAGTACAGGTACAGTAGTACCAGTCAACCACCCTAGTCATTGATGCCATAGCCCTGCCTAATTGATTTGTACAGTTATTACTATTGGTGGCATACTGCTGTAACAGAGTATATATGTTGCTGGATACACACATATACCCTGTAACACACATATGATTGCAGCCATTGTACAGGCATGATTACACACACATCAGACAAACATGCAACACTCCACTGTATGCCAACACAGATGAGCATTACCTGTGTACCATACAGTACTGTGTGCCACTACTTACACACCCTTATGCCTGAGTTTTGTCCTCTGTGCAGACTACAGGAAACACAGATGACAGTGTTTACAAGCAATGTGAACACACACCATACTGTGCTGTTTAGGCCCACAGCTTATGGTAGTACTACAGTTCATATGGGAGTTGGATTCACCAGCAGTACCACTCACTAAGCATACATGTATTGCTTTAGCCTACAATGAGACACCACATTCGTCAACAAGGAACTACATCACATCATATGCCGTACTACTATGTCTGCCTAACAGTACATTACACATCATTTGCTGTCCTCACAGCTAGGATAGACACTACCATGTCAGATACAACTTCACACTAAGCTATCACACCTTTACAGACCTTGCACACATTCAGCATTACACTTATTCAAACTCACATAGCAGGTATTGCATTGAGTACATGTGTGAGTACATAGTGTCATAGGTAGGTAATATGCTGTTGGCCCTTGGGCCTATGGCAGCCTAGCCATATGCTACCCTGGCCTTTGACACACATGTACTTTGATTTCACTTGCCCCTGCCAACCAGAACCACAGAGGTGTTTCCTGGGGTGTATTACCAATCTCCCACACAATCATCAGGGGTATTTATGACAACTGCTAATGAGGAACCTTGTTTGCTATTGCTAGGTGGTCTATTCCAGTGTATGGCATATCTCTGAGATGGGAACCTATCCCTCCAGCATGTGCTGTTTAGTGAGCTGACAAGGTTTAGGGCCCTAGAGAGTGTATCCCAGAGGGATTGTGATATGTTGCCATGGTGGCTGTCACCCAGCTATGGATGTGACATAACTCTGTATGTCCGGCAGAGGTCACCTCTGTGTGGCTAGTATGCAATACAGTGTAGATGTGGTTTTGTGAGTCAGTCTGCATAGGGCATCTGTTTGTGGCCAGTATTACCCTTTGGGAGGTATTTCTGTGGCCTTTTCACCTGGTGTAGTTGTCATGTGAGGTACATACCACACAGGGCGTTGTGATGAGTAGAGGGGAACACTGCCCTATATTTCTATAGATGACACACCTGTTGTCATGACACATAACACACAGACTGATTACAGGTGTAGTGTGACAATGTCTTCATCAAAGCGGATGCTACTGTCCACCTGTGTCCCATGTTCCCTTATCACACCTTCACTGTTAGGTAGATCTCTACCTATGTAGTAGTTAATGGGTACAGTGTCTTGGAAAGGAGGAATGGCACTGCAGTATCAACACTTGTCTACAGTCCATGCCTTGGTCACCACACACCTTTTGCAGTACATATGACCCGGTGTCACTCTGTCTCTCCCTCTCTCTCTCTCTATATGGCTATATATATATATATATATATATATATATATATATATATATATATATATATATATATTATATATATATGCATATCTATACACATACATGTACACATCCATTGCTGTACACATGGATGTACATATAGGCACATGTACAGTCCACCTTTTGTGGTGGAGATATCACTTAAGCGACAGTTGAGAGATGTACAGTTATGTGATTATATTGCACAGTGTTGTGCAGAATGCATGTGGGTGTCCTCAGTCCATGTAGCATTAGCAGGCCTCACTGGCTGTAACACAGCAGATCTGACAAATCAGTCCCACAGCATTTAACCACCACATGACATATATCAGCACTGCATGCTGTTTTCTAGGCCACACACTACGACCTACATAGATATATGCACATATCAACCTTCAATGACAGATATCTGTCCACCCTTCACTAACAGTTGCAGTATGTCCCTTGCCCTATGCACATGTGCGGATACAGATAGATACGTACTGCTGCCACACATGGATGATTTGCAATGTGTAGAGTACTCTTCAGGAACATCTACTACATGCCAACACATACATGTGAGTTACATACCTTACCTTTATATTTCCCTGCTCTGTGTGTTACGGTTTTGTAGGTTTTTATTTTTTTTTTTTGGTTGTTTGTTTTGGGTTTTCCCCCTCTATTTTGGTTTATGTCTCAGTTTCTCTCTCTGTTGTGTCTCTATCTGTGTCTGTGTCCATGTCTCTCTCTCTCTCTCTCACTCTCTATCTATCTCCCAGCACCTGCAATGATAGAATTGCATGTGTGGACTGCAGGTACAGCCTGCTTTTCTAGGTATCTGCACTTGTGCATATGACATCCTCTGCACCAGTTGCTGCCCACCATTCAGTAATTGCATGCAGCCTACTGTGTGGTGATTGCATTACTCACTGTGATTGCAGCCCACTGCTATAAAATGCTAGGTTAGGCAGGCATAGCCCTTTCAGCTGTCGAAGGTGGGGCACATGCTTGTTTGCTCTGGGCACCGTTGTTTCAGTCAGAAGGTTGGTATATGTCTCTTATCTGAAGCTAGGGTTGTAGCCAGTTATATGCATGTTGTACTCAAACCTGAATGTCGCTGCTTCCAGTACACACTTCTCAGTGTAGACGTGTACTCACCCCTCCAAATGCTAACGCAGGATACATGGGAGTATGTACTTTATTTCTGACTTACACAATTAACTGCCATACAAATGTGGTTATTGCACTGTATTCCTGTGGCCAGTATTTATCCTGGTCTGATACTGTGTGGTGTTTGTAAGGTGCTACTGTAACATTATTCCTTGCTAGGATGGCTGGTTCTCCTTTCACAGTCATGTCATGCAATTCCACAACAACAGCTCGTAAAGACCCACAGAACAGGATTTGTGTTATACCATTCCTAATTTCCATTTACATTCCCTCATTGTAATGCATGATATATTTATTTCAGATCCCAATTATTTGTATATCTGCTGTGGCTTAGTGGTAATTCATGACAGAGGTTTTTTCTTTTGCTGCTCAGTGGAAGAAGGGCCCTGCCATGGAGTGACTAAGGCACTTTTAAGCAGTTGTAAGCGGGTTTGCACAATGCTTAGTGACACTTAGCTAAGCTTACACATGCGCACACTCGCTTAAACCCGCTTACTACTGCTTAAAAGTGCTTACTCCCGCTAACCCCCATGCTAATTTCTTTGAAAGAAAAGAAAATGGGGAGATAGGAAAGTGGTGAAAATAGGGGCACAAAGAGGGACAGACAGTAGGTAAACAAGCTCAGGATGTGCAGGACGGGTGTAGGGAAGGTCCATAGCTGCCCATTTCTTTACCAGCAACAGCTGTGCATACGCAATACATTTGGAGGGATATTTGAAACCTTCCACCCCTGGGAGAGGAGTGAAGACAACAAAGTATGTTGTACTGCCAATTATAATTTTCAGTTTACATGTCCCATGGACATGTGTGCAAAATGGGCAGCTATGTATGGGGCGTAATTTTTTTGTGGGTACAGATTGTCCTTTTTTTTTTTCAAGTGAGAGTGGGAAGTGAGGTAGAGGAAGTAGGTATATCCGGGGAGGTAGTTTGGGGAGGTAAACAGACAAGATGCATACAGGGGCGGTGTATGACACATGGGGTGGGTGAACACAATTGACGGGGTCGGATGTTTGGAAATCGCAAGCCCATGAGCCCACAGATGGTAACAGTGGAACTGAGATCCCCACCCATGGGCAGTCACCACTGCACCTTCACTACCCCAAGGGTGGCTGTGCTGGGGGCTGCGTAGGATGGGCAGGCTCACCTGTGACACGCACCACTCTCGCCGTGAGCTGGCGTAGGGGATCAGCGAATGAACGCTGGATCTCCCTACGCACCACAACCCGGACCCTTCGAAGGGTGACAGGTAGCCCTTCTCCTCCCATGCTTGCACGGGGGGGGGGGGCGAGCCCCATCCCCTGCAGCGCTTCCACCCAAAGGTGGCACAGTACCAATGGAGGAGGGGAGCCCAGGTTGGGCACCAGACTTGGTGGTGCCAGGTACACTCGTCAGCTGAGGAGGGACAGGTGGGTCCGCTGGGCCCGGTCTTCCCATATGTTCTGTGATTAGGTGTGTTTAATTACAACATAAACAACAGCATTCCAGATTAGTTGTAACAGCATGCAGTAATATTCCCATTAACCCAACACACCAAGGTTCCAACAGTTGAACAGCAAGCATAACACATGCATATATTGAACCACAGTGAATATTCCAACACCATGCAGGGATGTTTGGTAGCAACAGGCCACCATGATTGTGGTGTTTAAACAGGGCACATGCATCAACGTGAATGCAAATATTTATAGAACAATAGGACATATGTCCCAACAAATTTTAAGATTACATATACCAATTGAGGTGTGGAATTGCATGGTTTATGCACATACAGTAGGGTGTAGAAAAAAACCTCGGTTAAAATCTTATAATTACCTTTTAGTCTACACTACATTCCTAGTGACTGCAGGTGTCTATCCCCTACATGTATTATTACACTTGCCATCATACATTAGGTTGTGAAATGAGTTTGGCTAGTCCAATATATGCCTGACCTATTTCTGACATACTAACTGTCCAGGATGCAGATGTTACTGCTACATATTTCTTGATTGCATTTCTATTTCTTTGTCTACATATCTGGGATGTTTTCACATGACATTTTCACTTCGATTTGTACAGAACACTGCATTTCTTGACACACACTCACATTTCTGGGGATAAACTAACATGCTACAAGTGTGCCAGATTTACTTATGCATGCCAGCCAGTAACTGACTGTTGCAGACTGTATATATGCTTCACAGCTACTAGCACTTCCATCACTCACTTTATATGGGACTGCACAACTCTGGGTTGCCAGCACTTTTTCAAACAGTACTATTTGTATAACGTAAGGGTACAACAATACTTCAAACTCTGTGACACAGACACACTCTGGGTTTTAGACCTTTATTAATGGCATTACACACTTTTCCACAAGCTCACTCCTTTATTTGTTTTAACGGTGCATATGGCAGACATGTTCAAGACATATTATACCTTACACTGCCTGCAGAGATAGTATTCCAGACATATGTTACCTTTCTTAATGGGTTACTACACTCTTTTTCTGCCTCTCTGATGTTTTTATCTGACAGTACATGCAGAGGACTTATACAGGCAATTTTATGGCTGTATTATTGGACTGCAACACTTTCGTTCATGCTCTCTCCCATATTTTATATAACAATACATGCAGAATAATCACTAACCTGCCTGGTGGTGCAGCCTTAGCAGCCTATCAGCATAAGCTTGCTGATTCACAGCACGGTCACCTGCAGCTGTAAAGTAAATGAAGGGATATTAAGACATACCTATCCATTATACATACTCAGTTATCAATTCTTACATACGGCATTCCATGGCTACATACTCAGTTGTGGGGCATTCTGCATCCCACGGGCCTCCTGTATCCATTGGTTCAGGTGGTCCTGCTTCCATCTCTTCAGGTCTGCATGGTGGTGACGGACCTGCTCACCAGTCCGAGGAATGCCTGTGGCACTGGTGAGGTCATGAGCTAACAGGTTCCAAGCCTCTGCCTTGTACTCCATCCCTTGGAACTGGCCCTGCAGGAGTCCTGACTCATGACAGTGGACAAGGAGCCAATCCATGTATTTCGACTCCTCGATGCCCCAACGTTGCGCACGGAAGCATGTTCCCTCTCTGACACCAGCCATTCTAACTACAGATGTGAGCTGCAATCAGTTATGGCATGTATTCCCACCTATGGGGCTTAAATATGCCACATTTCCCACACTTATTTGTGATTGGCCATTTTTTAAAATTCACGGCTGACTGGAGACCAGCTTAGTAAAGGTTAAACTATCATTAGTAAGTATATGTCTGTTAACAGTGGCTGTTTCCCCTAAGTTATCATGGCTTAGTGGTTCTGTACTTTGTTTGTGATGCACAGAGTCCTGGGTTCGAACATTGTCATTCATTTTATTTTCATACTGTCCAGACAGGCTAGGGGGTGTGGCTGCATTTAAGCAACTTTGCTCTACATTGCTCCTCGGTACCCTATGGTTCCCTGGTTGGCATGGCGCGCACGTCCACACAAACAGATTAAGCTGGTTAAAGTGCTATTTTGCTATGGGCACCTCTATTGCACTGGGTTAACCGTTATTAAACTATGGGCAACTCTATTGCGCTGGGTGAAGCACCGCTTAGCTGTAGGCAATTATATATCAGGATCATTTAAAATATTTATTTTGTTCACTGATACATTGGCCATTTCACAGCGTTTTACTACTATTTACACATATTTTGTCTGGTATTATTTCATATACTGATTTAAAAATAAATACAAAGGGGAGTGGTGGGACTCAAACCGTGAATGCCTCGTCTTTGTGCGAATACTCTACCATTACGCGATTGCTGTTTGGTGTGATTTTCATAAACATTCTTTCTTATGCTCTTCCATGTCAGAATTGCTAACTCTAGCTAAGCAATGGGCACACCCATGCACACACGCGCAAATACGGGCAGCTATTTCAAGTATTTAAAAAAATAAAATTAACTTTTTACTTTTTATAACTGTGATGGGGGTTTACAATGTCAGGGAGTGTGGTATTGGGTGCAAGGACATTTGAGCGGACTCGCTCTTGTGTATTTGCTTTTACTTTTCAATCACTTGCAGGGGCGTGGACATTTAGACTGCTCGGCAGTCGGACACGCCCCCTGCTTTCTTACACGGTCCGTGTACGAATTAAGGTTGGGTCAGAGTGCCCTCATGCATATTCATGGCACGCTGACATCATACCGTTCAACTGCAGCCTCCGAGTAAGACTTATTAAGTCTAACACAGAGGATTCATGAATCCTGGGGAGAGTATTTAAACATAATGAATAAGTATTACTGTGTTTATCCATGGGAAAGCTTGGAGGAAGAAAAAAAAAGCAATAAAAATTAGAACAGAGTGGTGTAGTAACATGTAGAATGTAGAGATTTTCTATGGAGATTATCAAATATAAAATTCCAGTGATATTGAATATGCCATATAAAAATAGGAGAAAGAATATGCAATGATTGTGGTGAAGTTGAAACAACAGAACATGATTTTTTAAGATGTAAAATGAACAACTTATGGTAAAAACTATGTGAAACAATGATTTGGAAGAAATTAATTAAGTGGAGGATTTAAATAAGGATATGTTGAAATGTAATTATTATAGACATAATATAGGGGAATTTGTAAAGAAAATAGAAAGATGTTTCACATAATACAGACTATATAGAATGCAATACTGAATGAGTTAAAATTTAATGGACAATGGATATTGGAAGAGATATTGAAAATATAAGGTTTTGGCTGTGGAAAAAAGGGGGTCAGATGAATAATACAGATAAAGAGAAAGAACTGTATGTATAAAGTTATGTAAAGGATGGAAAACGATTGTAAAAGTTTGTAAATAACTGTAAATAGTGTGTAATATGTAAATACTGCAAATATTGTAAATAATGTATTTAATAAAGGACTTCTTCTCTTTTTGATATTTATTTTGGGATCTTTTACATTCACCTGAGCTACCCACTACTCACCTTCCGCTGAGCCTGGCTTTTGTAAATTAATTTTAGGTAGCTGGCTAAATTTCTTTATTCTCATTTTTGTTATATAATTGTTGCATGATATGATCATGTAGGTCATAGGTTCACTGACTCAATCAGAATTTTCATGAGTCTTTCTGAAACAATAAGAAAGTTATTGAACCTACCTACATATCAGTACAATAATTTGAACCTTCCTATATGAAAAAAAAAAAAAAAAAAAAAAAAAAATATATATATATATATATATATATATATATATATATATATATAGAGTGACATGTGTACATGTGTGTGTGTGGATGTATGTGTCTGTGTCATATTATGAGGATGTAGAATTATTCCCCCACAACATAAACATTTTTTCTTGTCCAACTGATATGTAGAGTTGCATACATTCTCAGCTTATTATACTTCTGCATTAAGCATAATCCAAACTAAATCTAATGTATAATAGTAATGTTTCAAGTGTGTATAATCCTTTTTGAGATTTAATTGAGCTTTATCTGAGACAGGCATCAATCTCTTTATGGATGGTGGCCTCACCAATTGAGAAAGACTCACCTAGTTTTTAACCAAATTGCCATTAGTAAAGCATTCTCTTATTGTATTTCTTTATGTTGCTTTCTATAAACTATTTTCATGTTAATATATATTTCCTTTAGACCCACAAGAAACCCATGATTAAGGTATGAATTACTTATTAAAGTATGTTCTTCAAAGTATTTTATATACTTTTGCTACATCAGGAGAAAACCTAATTAAGAATTGAATTGCCTAATTATACAGAATTAATTGATTATAGCATATTTCTTTGCAACTTTATTTTGTTGTGCTCATGTTTGTTGTGGGACAAATCATTGAAAACCTCACTGTAGCACTTCTCTGAATGAATGTCACTCTGATCAATAGACCACATTTTTCTTGTACTGTTTCATTCAGTCTTGTCACAGATTAGGGGAATCATTTATCTAGACAGCAGTTGGACTGTTCTTCTTTCTCCATTATAGTTTGATCCTGTTATAAATATAAATAACTTTCAGAGAATGCAGGGGTGTAGTCTCCCCCATGATGGCTG
The DNA here is from genome assembly GCF_019279795.1 of Protopterus annectens. Lineage (NCBI taxonomy): Eukaryota > Metazoa > Chordata > Ceratodontiformes > Protopteridae > Protopterus > Protopterus annectens. The sequence goes on along the minus strand of NC_056735.1, from coordinate 1,067,015,945 downwards.
CAGTGTGTACTGTTTTTTTCTGTAGAATTGCTTATCTTTTGATTTTTCCAGCCTATTAACCATATTGATAACAAAACAAAATGTAGAATCTCAACTTTTTGGCTTATTGATAGGCTGGTCTTTTTGACAGTTTAGTTTGATGGCTTTGTGCCTATTGAGTTGGTTGGCTAGTTGGTGACAGATTGGATGAAATCACAAAATCACTAAGATTTACTTCTGCATTATTGGAGTTTATTACTAATCAATTTAACTAATTTATCTGCTGACTGCTGAGGATTTCAATTAGGTTAATTAATCCTCAATTTCAGTAAATTTTGTTTTTTATATGTTTATAAATTATGGCCAGGTGATTTTTTTTCCTCAGACAAGTTTCTAGTTCTCTGATACTTTTAAGCATGTGAACCTTAAGTCGTATCATTTGTCTAGCCATGCACAAGTTCACAAGTTAATTTGTTGTTTATGTTTTTGTAACTAGAATAAAAATTCTAAATTGGGTTGAAACTGCCCTTTAATTCTAAACATATTACATTTCCTGTAGTATCTTAACAAGATGAATCTATATTAGAATGTTTGTTTTAGAAACTAGATACATTCAAATTCCAAACTAAACATTTTATGAGCCTCATTTAAGTTGTATCATTGTGGCCCACTCAATAGCTATGTGATCATCAATTAAAAGTGTCACAAAAAGAAAGATTAAAAGTCTGAAACCTCCTATGAAGAAAATGAAAAACACTGTCATCTGTGTTTGCATGTCCAGCAGGAGAGTTGTGTATATTCTCAGATTAACTTTATCTGTATTGTATGACAGCATGTCTAATTGTGAAAAATCTAAATAAATCTTTAAAATGTTGAGTATCTCCCCGTTTATAAAAATGTTTAAAGAATCTGTCAGTGTTTTGATACATTTCTAATTGCACATGTTTGTGAGGGAGATCCTAAAGTACAAATTGTTTGTGAAGAATCAGCTGAACAGTAGGTGATGTCATTAGAATGTTCCTGGTTGCTAGGTGATTATTTGAACAGCTGATTGACGTAAAAAGAACTTTTTCAAACAGCTGACTGTTATTTTTAAAACAAGACAGTTGAGACTGTTACAGTGCTGAGCAGTTAGTTAAATGCAGCAATTAGTTGAGAGCTACAGTTAGTGAAAAGCTGAGCAGTTAATGAAGAGTTGCAGTCAGTGGTCCCAGTTCTTATTAATTGATCACCCTTTGAAGGGTGTGTAGACTTGTCTGACTCTGATGGCAGTGTTACCATTTGCATTGGGAAGGGGACACAGCTGAAAATCTATGTCAGGCTTCTCATAACTGCTTGAGTGTGTGAGATTTAATTTTAATTTGAGTGTGAGTGAGTCAAAGGCCTTAAACTGGAACACATTGCTCTGAAGTCTATAATAAAAGATTACATTTGGGATGGACAGAGGTATATAGTTCTGTCCGAGGAAATAAAGTAGGTTCCTGCTGTGCTCTTAAGGGAAATTTGTGGAATTTTACTCTTGTGTGCTCTGTGCTCTGGTGTTTTCCATGACGCTCCCACACTGGTGACAGTGATGAGGATTGAGGCTCCTTAATTACTGACCCAGGTTTTAAGTGGGTACGTCACATTTATTGGTGGTAGTCCAGTAGGATATTCACTGGATATCACACCTCCCTTATAAAAATATACTACTAATATTTATAAACAATTAAGAAAATTGAAATTGAATTCAGTATAAGTCTTGTATCTCAACTTCAAATCTGTATTATTAACTAGCTATTTGAAATAGGAAAAAGTCATTTCCAAAGTCTTGGCCACTATTATACAGATTCAAAATAGTTTCAAGCTGATTTCAGTATTAAAGGTAAATAATGTAGACAAAGAAATAACCTTAGAAGTTCTGGAAGGTTCCTTTTCTATATAAATATTATGTTTGTACTTGCTGTCTGTCAAACCTCTCACTGTCCAACCTGAACCCATTTAGTCTCTGCATATCCTTAGAAATGATGCAAGAGTAGTACAGAGGATGCCACAATACAGGTCACAATCACATTGTTTTGAAACCTTGCTTATATACTGGCAGTGTCTTAATTTCTGTTAAGGCTTTGGTTCCTCCTCAGGTGGGACTTTTAACCCATGTGACCTTTGGAACCACTATGTTTTTGCATATGTTTTAATGTACCTAAGGCTACCATGCTGACAATGTGGTAAGCAAAACACAAGTCAGTAGGCTGAACTATGCTTTACCATCCCATCTCTAAAGGGATATGGCATTTCATGACAAGACTGACTCCTCCCTCAGGATACATATCCATCCACCCTATCTCAGTTCTAACTGATGCCCAAGCACCTAATAGGACTCGGGTCAACTGTATCAAAATTAGGGCTTTATGCTCTTATGCCAATGGATCTGACTTAGTTCTTGATGGTATTAAAGACCAGTATAGCTCCATGCTTTGAACATTTTTTCAATAAAGTAGTACAATTTTGGGTAATATATTTTTACATTTTATTTACATTTTCATTACCAGAAGCACTGATCACAGCATAACCAGTTACAGGCTCAGCTTGAGTTGCTTTGAAAATAGTAGTAGTAACGCAAATGTAACAAGTGCAACCAAGTATAGAATACAAATTAATGCAAACTGGACACAAAAATGAGTCGGATACACTGTACAAGTTTTACATTATGTTGAGATGTGTACTTTAAAAGTCAAAACATGGAGACAAGTAGAAAGAAAAGAGTGAGAAGTTTGGAAACTGTAATGGGTAAGCAGGTGTTTAGAAGACAAAGCAAGATATAACTAATGGTAAAGAAATTGAGTCCAAAGAGAGAGAGGAGATGAGAAAGGAGAAAGGGAAGCTGAGTATTGTTGTGAATGTAGTGATATGCATGGAAATTAACCAAGTGCAGTGTAGTGTATGGTTTATTAAGGATATATCCTACATGCTGGCATTACAGTTATATTGCTCAATATCTGACTTGTATGAAGAGGCAGTTTTCCTTGGTGAAAGTAAGGCAATGGTGTGGCACATTCTACAAGATAAGGTCTGTAGTGCTGATGTATGCTTTTCAGAAGAGGTGGCAAACAATGGAGTCATACTGCATTGTGCAGCAGGAGACCTTTTCCAATGGCTGCTCTAGCTGATGATGAATGGAACTAAGATATTTTCTGAAAGGAGATAGTTGGGTTTAGATCTAAGTTTTGAATATAGTCCTGAAGTAAAGTTAATAGAACTTTGTCTTTATTCAGAAGGAAATAATATCTGACTTATATTTACATGAGTTTAATAGAGGTGTAATATAAAAACTGAATCTGGCCATCTGGATCTAACAAATTGCCATCACATTGTGTAAATGAATCTAGATATTAAACTGTATGCCAGTAACTTAGCTAACAGGTTAAAGCACATGATGCAATGCATATTATCACACATTCAGTATGGCTTTACTGCATTTGGACTATTTTCTTATCAGACTATCAATTTGAACACTCTATTGATGCATACTGATTTATTTTTTTACTAAGGGTTTATTTTAACCTTATCTGAAGATGCATTTTGTAGGAATAGCTTTCAAATTCTTTTTAAAGTGTTCAAGTACCTTGGTTTCCCATTAACTTTATACATAGTGTCCATAACTTCAATTTAAATCTTTTTCACATCAGAGTTCCTAAATGGTTGTTCTTCAGATTTGTTATGTTGAAAATGATAATTAACAAAACTGTTATCTGTCAGAATATGACATTAATTTGTATATTGCACTAATATTTCATGTTCTTATGGTGAAATCAGGTATATATTGTTTCTGTTACCACATTTGCAGATGTTTGCCGGAGATGACAACATGTACTGTGAGTCACCATCTTATTTTCCAGAGATTCTGTCCAGCACTACATTATGTTCTTGTCTAATTATAAACTGAACATTAAAAGATCAACATTACTTCCAAAAAATAAGGACTATAGTACCTATGGAGCCAAAAAGACAACCACTGATACAATCCACTAGGAACAAACTGGATAACTCAAATTTGACACAAAAAAATAAATAAATAAAAATAAAACAAAACTATGTGATACATTAGTTATCAAACATATAAGGACTCCTGCACTCAAATCTAGCTATCTATCTGTCTATACGTATATATCTATCTATATCTATCTATCCATATTTCTATATCACTATATATCTATATCTATCTATATATCTATCTATCTATATATATATATGCATTATATATATATATATATATATATATATATATATATATATATATATATATATATATATATATATATATATATATATATATATATATATATATAGATATATATATATAGATATGCATATATATATATATATATATATATATATATATATATATATATATATATATGGGTCTACTTCAAAAGAAATACTAGAATATCGCAAACGGATTGATTGAAATGACATTGCCTAAGCTTCACAGCAATGAACACCTGGGACAGCGAAAACTAACCCTAGGGAAAGAAGCACTTAGCCACCATGGTGAACTTTGCCCTTTCCCCACTGTAGTGTGATCTCAGAGTTGGTATATTTAACTAGGGGGGTGGAGGCAGAGACCCCCACATCAGGGTGGTGTAGGGGGGTGAAGCTCCCCACTTTGGATGTTTTTCGTGCTTTGTTGTTTATTGTGTTGTCCTGGTTGTCAAGTGGTTCTTTTCTTATGGTTAGTTTTCACTGTTCCAAGAGTTCAATGTGAAAATCATGTCAATGATTTTGTTTTCGATATTCTGGTACTTTGATCTTTTGAAGTAGACCCACATATATTCATATATATATATATATATATATATATATATATATATATATATATATATATATATATATATATATATATATATATCTATATATATACACACACACACACACACACACACACACACACACACACACACACACACACACACACACACACACACACACACATACACACACACACAGATAGATAAATAGATATCGATATGTATAGGAGTACTGAATTTTGTTGAAATTTGTTTTAGTTGACAGCTGCTTAATCAATCACATTTACTAAATTCAAAAAGAAACATTTGGTAAATTAAGCAGCACAAAAACTGCCAAAAATGGCAACAAATCATGGTGACAGCAACAGAGCCAGAAAGCAACCAAGGCTCCTGTCCAGTAATATCTGTAGCAATACAGTTGAAGACAGGAACCAATATCTAAACCACATACATGGTTTAAACAATTTAATAATGACATATAGGTTCATAGGTTCATAGATGTTTAATAGGCTAATGACCACAAGGGCCTTTTTAAGTCTGACATGCATCCCAAATCTCTGACAGGTTCTGATACCCTTGATAAGTGTAAGCAGGGGTTTGGGAGATTAAACATTTATAAGCAGGGGCCTGGGAGATGAACCATTTACATGTTCCTTGTGTCCATTAGAGACATAGGTGCCAAACCAGAGATGAATTTCCTGTTCCCCATCCAATTGCCCAAGTTGCACTTGAATTGCGTTAGGGAAAAATTCTGCTTCCCGTGGATGCGGAACCTGTTCCATAGATGAGGTAGTGTCTCAGATACATACCTGCCTCTCCAACATAGAATACAATGTTAAGTGCTTTCATCTTCACCAGATGTATAGAGGGCAAGTAGCTTCCATGTGCATCTGTGTAAGAAAAACTGCAACCTCACAGTGCTATGAGAATTACTGCAAACAATCATATGTGTCGCCATTAAGATCCTAATACCTTTAAGCATTGAAATGGAAATGAAATAGAAGCATAAGAAAGTCCTAAGGTTGGGGGGGGGGGCACAGGAACATGAAGAAGAACATGGGAAAAGGAAGTGGATTGTGGAAGGGGAGAAGTAGTATGATATGTCCTTCTGTTCTACTGTTGCAGTAGTCCTAACATGAGGGATTCCCCGCCAAGGGAGTATACCAAAGCCTTTTACTACCTAAGGTAAGTTGTACATCACACATGTCTCCACTCATATGTGGGGCATAAAAGTGGTATCCAAATGTACCATCTTCACAACTTCTCTGCCTCCAGTCTGAATGCCATCTTTGATCATCGGTCTGTTTAGCCAGGCTGTTTGCTGGGATAACAAGCCATTCAGATAAGTGCTCCATTGGGGTTTTCTTTTCTTATTTACTGCTGCATTTTGCTGTGTGGTTTTTACATGTCATCCAGAAAAGGCAAATGCCAGTCTGGAAGACAAATTCCACATGAAGATAGTCATGAGCAATGCTTGTTTTGCTTAGGGCCTACTCAATGATCACAAAACTTGCAGTATTTGTAAGGCTTGTATGCCTAAGACTTTACGAAGTTGTCTTTTCTCTTGCTATTTACTTGGAATATAAGTGCCTCAACGTTTTAACAAAAGGAGCTGTGGAAGGAACTTCTAGGCTTGATGTTAAGTCTTCACTGAACAGATAGGCCAAAACACCAAGCTTAGACTCTTCAGCTATGCCTCCTACATCAGACATTTCTGTCAAGGCTGATGAAAGCCCAGAGGTTCAGTTGGTTTATTTGATTGGATTCCTCAGCTGGAGCTGTTTCAGTGGCCACCATTTACCTGACAACAGGGATGCCCTTGAAGGCATTGCAGACATCCATTCAAATGGTCAGGGGAATCAAAACTTATTATTACAGGAGGGCCACAAATTCTGGTGAGGGAGGAGATTCTGGTGACTACTACTGAGTTTAGGCCAGCTTCAGGTCTTTCCACATTTCATAAGGTGGACATCCATGTAAAAAGCAAAAAACAAAGCATGTTTCTTCACCCAAGGACCCTCGAAGTGAGTGGCAGAACTTTACCCAGGACTTATTTAATACCCTTATGGCTTTTTAGATGTCTTTGTCCCTGGTCCTCCTTGGACATCTTCCCCTCAAAAGAGAGTTAGGGATCAGGATTCTCCTGACAAGGAGATTTCTTCAGATGAGGAACCCTTGACCTATTCCACCCAGATTCCTTCCCCTCTACAGTATGCATCTCCTGAAGAGGAATCTACTAGTCTGAAATATCCTATTGAGGAGATTACTTTTGGACATACAATTGCTAAGATGAAGGAGTATTTCAAGTGAGATTGCTCCCAAGTTTCTGAAGTGCAAAAGAAATATTATGAGCTCCTACAAATGAAGTCTCCTTTTTTGCCTGTCTTACTGGATGTTTTCTGTTCAATATCTCAGGGTCTGGATTCTCAGACCCTGCTATAAAGAAGCCTGACCATTTTTACAAGGCGTATGAAGACTGAAAATTTATTTACAAGTGTCCATCTCCTGACACATCAATGGTTTCTGTGGCCTCAAAGAAGCCTTATAAATTACTGCCTACCAATAAACTTCTTCCCTCAGATAAGGAAAGCAGGACTATGGAAAGATTGAGAAAGAAGGTCTGCACTTCTTCCACTCATGCCTTTCTCTCGGGACCAAACCACGCCAACCGTGGGTAAATACAGCATTACCCACACCCAGGCGTGGGTTATTGCTATTATGCCATGACATTATTTAAGAAAAGAAACTATTACTTTTCTTAAATAATGGCATAGTATAATGTCTGTTTACTGCCCTTCCGCAGATGTCTGGCATCCGCGGCAGTTCTGATGTACTGCACGCCTGCGCAAAGTGTTTACAGACAACACCACAGTCCTGTGGTATGTAAACAAACAGGGGGGAACAAAATCTTGCATTCTTTGTAGGCTTTCACTCTTGGTATGGGCGCTTGTGATTCAGTATCATGTGACACATCAGGTGGTTTATATTCCCTCTGGTCAAAACTTTGTGGCAGACACTCTGAGCAAGTACTTGACTCGATCCCATGAGTGGATGCTTCACAGGGATGTGTTTCTGGAGAGGGGTACTTCTCAAATAGTCATATTTGCCTCCCTTATCAACAGAAAACTTCCTCAATTCTGTGGCAGAGTCCCAGGTCCTCTGGTTTGGAAGGTGGGCACCCTCTCATTTTCTTGGAAGGGAATGTTTCTTTATACCCCCCATTCCAAAAGTTCTGTTCAAGATTCAACAGGACAAACCCAAAATCTTGCTGGTGAGTCCCTTTTAGCCAAGACAGCATTAGTTACCTCTTCTTCTACATTTACCAAAGGGCAGTCATCACAAGTTACCTCACAGGGTGGACCTACTCACTCAAGACAAAGGATCCTTAATCTATCCTCACCTGTTCAGTTTTCAACTGACTCTGTGGTTGATAGGATTCTGATTCCTTACAGACACCTTTTTACTGAGGACATGCTTAGGATTCTGCAAGAGGCCAGGAAACCCAATACTATGAAATCCTACATATCCAAATGGAAGAGGTTTTCTGTCTGGTGTCTTTCATGTAAACTGGATCCACTCTCAGTGGATGTTCCAGTGGTTCTTTCTTTCTTGTGTGAATTGCTCTGTGCTGAGTTGGCTTATTCCTCTGTTAAGTCCCACTTATAAGCTGTCTCTGCTTGTTTATCTCCTCCTTTAGCTTCTAGGTTTGAGGCAAACAATTTCTAAAAGGCATCCTTCACATCAGACCTCCCAGGAAGCCTGTTCCTCCTCCCTGAGATCTTAATTTTGTTTTGGAAAAATTTACTCTGTCTGCTTTTGAGCTTGCAGGTTCAGCTTCCTTGCAAAACTGTTCTTGGAAGACAATTTTGTTGTTAGCCCTTACTTCAGCCAGACCTGTGTCTGAGCTTCAAGCCCTTATGGCTTAGCCTCCTTTTTTGTTTTTTTTTTCATAAAGGCAGGGTGTCTTTGCATACTAATCCTTCTTTTATGCCCAAAGTGGTGAATCAGTTGTCACTTAATCAATATATTCATTTGCCTGCTTTTTTGCCTTCTCCACAATCTGCTAGTGAGAAGGTACTACACACTCTGGACGTAAATAGACAACTCAGATTTTATTTGGATAAGGCTAAAACTATCAGGAAATCTGATCAGCTTTTTGTTTCTTTTCATCCCAGGTCTTTGTGATTGGCTGTTTCCAAGCAGACAATTTCTTCTTAGATTTCTAAAGCTATTCCATTTTGTTATGTTTCTCATGGAAAGGCCCTTCTATCTTCTGTTAAGACTCATTCCACTAGGGCTGTGGCTTCTTCTAGTGTTTTTTTTTAAGGGTTTGTACACATTCCATTCTTGAGGCAGCTACGTGGCCTTCTGTGCGTACTTTCAACAACACTACAAGTTGGATGGAATTTCCAGAGCTACAGCTGGCTTTGCTAGGGCTATCCTTCACAGCTTTCCAGAGAGCTCTACTGCTTCTTCCTCCTCCCAAGTTTCTTGCTGAGTTTTGGTACTCTCCTTCATGTTAAGAATACTGCAATAGTACTTGTGTAAATTCTTACCATAACAAAAGATGTCCCTCTCTTCACTGTTGTAGTATTCAATCCCTCCCTCTTATCCACTGATCTATTCTCACTTCTGGATGTACTGTTAACCTATTTTCTTTTCTGTGGACTGGCATTCCTACTGGAGCATTCAGTTCTGAAGATGGTACATCTGGATGCTGCTTTTATGCCCTATGTAAGCGAAGAACATATGTGTGGCGTATGACATACCTTAGGTCGTAAAAGGCTTTCTTATACTGGGCAGATGTCAGGCCACCCTTGTTGGTAACCCCTCATGTTAGTAATACTGCAAAAGTGAAGAGAAAGACATCAATCTTTATGGTAAGATTTTACACAACTACACTTTCTCTGGGACAAGAAGGTCTGATGTGTATTCCCGAAAGTGGGATACATGGACCCTGTTTTTATGATGAGTGTGTGTATCATATTGTTGACATCCTTTAGTTGCAAGCATTCTGTGTGATTTTACATAACTGCCAAAATGTTACCATTTATCCTACAGTTTACTTTAAGAGAGGGGAACAGCTATACAGGGAACATTACTGAGGGTGAGACAGACAGAACAGAATATGTTTGTCTGTTAAGAGGCCAGTCACACAGTAGTAGTTTTTGCTAGTATGGGGGAACTTTTAACCTGCTTCAGTCAAACTGTGAGTGCAATAGATCATGTGGTCCTCAGGACTCTATGATGTGATCTTTGATAATGGTGCATCCACTCACCTTTTTCAATCATATCCTATGGTAGACTATAGCTGTGGGAGAGAGTGTGTGTGTCTTTTTAAGTGGAGAAGTAAGGGGATCTTATGTAACACAGACAAAGGTCATTGGTCTGTTAATACTGCACAGTGTTTTCCAGCAAACACAAATTTCTTTTTAGTTTTAGGGACTGATGTGAGGGAGAATGATCATCAAGTAGCATTAATAGGCTGACTTTCTAAATCCTTACCACAGGTCTGTATGATTGGGTTGGGATTGGGAGTGGCTGAATCTCCAAACATCCCCATGCTGGAAGATGTATGGAAATAATACAAGACTAGCAAATTGCACTGACATGCAGATGGGTGTTCTGCCAGAACCACAGCCAACTGTTGTGATGCACACAAACTGAGGACAGGGTTCATAAACCAGCTGTGTACATTTTGTGTGCAGAAATACTCTGGCTGACATTCACTATGTATGCCAGTGAAAAGGTGGCTGAAATTTGTTGGCAGGTAATTGCACTGCTAGATCCTGTAACACTTCCACAGGTCAGGAGACAGGAAGGGTGAATGGAAACATAGATGTACCCATTCATTGTTTGGATGGAGGCGGTATATGTGCTTCTGTTGGCCACAGATACAGAGAAAAGAAAATGGCATACTGCAGATTTCCCTGTCTTCATACATGGTCTGCTTTGCAGAGTAATGCTGCCTCCTGCTGTGTGTCAATTCAGCTGATAATACAATGTCATAATGACTGCCAAAAGACTGGAGACAATACAGGTGGATTGTGCCTCATCAAGTAACATGAACCAGGGAAACACTGAACCTTTCTGCTGTGGTGCTGAGACATGGGTGGAACATGTATAACATGCTAACAGCTAACACACACACCCACACACACAAACACACACACACACACACACACACACACACACACACACACACACACACACACATATATATGTATGTATATTTATATATATATATATATATATATATATATCTATATATATATATATATATATATATATATATATATATATATATATATATATATATATGTGTGTGTGTGTATATATATATTTATATATATATATATATATATATATATATATATATATAGATATATATATATATATATATATGTTTGTGTGTGTGTGTATATATATATATATATATATATATATATATATATATATATATATATATTTATTTATTTATATATATATCTTTTATATGTTTAATATACAGGCAGACATCATGCAAGACACAGGGAGGAAGAGAATGACATCCTGCTGCAGGACTTCCATGAATATGGCCATCAGGTGTACTGGAATGAAAGAACAGACTGGACCTTTCAGGAATGTATCCTTGATAATGTTGTGGAGTAAATGAATGTGGTTAGTGGCCACAGTAGAATATATAATCATGTACAAATCAAGGTTGCTCATGCATGTGCTAAGGCAACCCATTAGGCACAGTGTTGAAGAGCCATGGGTGTCAGTCTGCCAGCAGCACCCTTATTCAAAATAGAGGATTTCCTAGCATCTCTGTCTGGAGAGCAGGACAGAGTGCTTACTCCAGGTGGAGGAACAGACCTTGCAGCTGAGATGCACTGAACTCTTGTGTTAGTTGGTGATGCCTCAGGTAGGTACTAACAAACTTGTAGGACACTCCATGCAACCTAACTGACTCTGACCCATACAACCAATGAGCAAGTCATGGCTAACTTATTGTTGTAGTCACATGTGGTATACAACAGTAGTTTCAGTCCATGCAAGGTGTGTTAACTAGATTTTTTATGAAACTCTGTTTAGAGGTTTACCTTCCCCTTTCTTTGAGTGTGTTGATGAAGTGCGCATTCCTGTTCTCAGGTATGTACCGGTGGCTGATAATGCCAAAGGTATTAACTCCCCCACCTCCTGAGCTAAATATATGTGTACCACCATTCAGTTTATGTACATGGCCATTATACAGGGACAGGCAGGCAGATACAAACCAGTCATAGCAGTGCTGATTGCCATGGTATGTATCCTACATGCTAACCAGTAAAAATGTCTGGCCCATTTATGTAGCATATTTGAAAAACTGGTCTAGGGAATCATTATGCTGCAGATGTCATGGATGGTCTTTCCCCATTTCCTCTGGGGAAGAACAAAATGAGAGGGTGAGTGCTTGATCTAGGTCCCACATTTCTACCACCTCCAGACATTAAAACATTGTTGAGGGCATTGTGGGACACAGAGGACATACAAGGCAACAGGGTATTCATGCTGAGACCACCTGTAGTACATTACTCCATTTACACTGCAAGAGCACACCATTCTATGTACATGCTGTGGATCATGTCTGCGACATTCACCTTAAAGGGCACCTTCATGGACAGAGACATATGTGATCAATGAACATATTTCCTCTGAGTGCCCTAGACTTCTACATCTTCTGTAGAATTATGTTTATTTACACACACACACACACACACACACACACACACACACACACACACACACACAGACACACACAGACGCACACACACACACACACACACACACACACACACACACACACACACACACACACACACACACACACACACACACACACACCAGCACCACTCACCTCTGGCCAGTTACCCCACACTGCAGACACCCCCTCGTGACTAGTCTTCCTGCTTCCCCACACTCAGCAGACCAAGTAACACAGATTCAACCCCCTCCGCCATTGCACATAGCATATCCATTGTTAGGAACATAGGAACACAATAGGCAAGTGATCACAGGGACCATAAGATGCCCAACTATATACATCTTTATACAAACAAACTTAAAAGTTCTTGGCACCCTTTTCAAGCAGTTAATAGTGCTCATCTCCTAAATCATGCAGAGCTGTAAATGATATCCCTGGTGTAAATTTTTGTCTTCCCATCCATTCATCAAGACTAGCCTTAAAGGTACCCCAAGTAGTACTCTGATTGACCTATAGTGGTAACTTAGGTTTATTATCAAAATATTGAACAGAAAAATAATTTCCATTCGACACACTGAATACAAAAAAATGAAAGGCAAAATGTAGAACAAGTTACAGTGTCGAATCAGCTGAACGAATTCAGCAAATTCAACATTGCTGCCAAACACATTACGTGATGTCCCTGTAGGAGCTGAGATAAAGGAAACTCCTATACCTAACATCATGTTTTTGCAGGGGGGCTAACTATATATTCCAACTCCAAAATCTCACTACAGTGAGGAAAGGGATGAATTTCCCAAAGCGCACTGTACTGCGATCTCTGTACAGTTCTTCAAGTTTATATTAGCGAATGCACAGTGCATTTGCTGATATAAACTTTTGAACACTGAAATGTTCAGCCAGATGGAAATTCGAACATCTATGTTTCGAGTTTTCTATCTGAGGACATCTCAGCTGGAGATTCTGATATTAAACGGGTAACTTATTCCATAGGCTAGGAAAATGTTGTTAGGACTTGGTTTTTCATTGCTCAAAAAAGCGAGATACAGGTTTACCTCTCAACTGGAGAGCCATGCTAATCTATTTACATAGTTGAAAGATTTAGTACATTTAATTTTCTTGGTTAGAGATCTTCTAGACCTCTCCAGTAGTGTGATATGCCTGGATTTGTGCATACTAAAGGGGACACTGTATTCAGTGATGGGTCTAATAAGGGAAGAGTACAGTGGTAGGATGACTCCTTTGGATCTTGAAAATATTCTCTTAAAAATTAACTGGACCAGATAGAAGGATTTCCTGAGTATGGTGGAAACATGATGACCAATGAGATAGTTATTTACATAAGTATCTAAATGTCTTATGACTGTATCTGCCTGAAGAGAAGTGACACATAATCATATGAGGTGGGAGCAACTATTCTCCTAAATGCTTCTGTGATGCACTTTTCTTTATTTAGTCTGAGACCATTTTTGATACACCATGTATGTAGATATCCCAGTCCTTGATGGAGCATTTTTTATTAGAGGATGAGCAGACTGCAATGTCTAATTTGCAATCATCAGCAAACTTGGTCAACCACACTTCTGGGATACTGGCTTGGATATCTGCAAAATAAATGCCAAAAAGGAGAAGGTTTAAGAATGAGCCCTGTGGCACCCTACTAGTTACATTTTTACATTCAGACAGAGAGAACCAGCAGCTTTCAAAACATGGGATTTGTTGGACATCCAGTTTATAATCCACCATGATACTATTCTGCACCCCACCAATTGTAACTCCCACTTTGGTGGAATCAGACTACAAATCAGTCACATTCACCTGAAGTCTGAACCGTACACCAAAACCTAGGTATTCAGAAATTATGTCAAGGCTAATCTACTCAAACTGAGTGATGAACTTTCTAAATTATAAATCCTCCTCCAACTCAGTGACCCCACTATTTAAGTAGAATCCTTTACTGCCAAATTCTATGTACATGTGATTAGCTGCATAGGTGCATCTATCCCCCTCTGAAATAAATACAACACCAAATTCAAAAATAAACCTTTGTGGTGGAACCCAAATATAAACAAGCTCTAAAAAAAAAAGCATCACGCATAAAAATAAATGTAACTTTCAAAATGCAAAAAGAAAAAAATCTAAACTTAAGCAAGAACTTTGGACCCTGATTAAATCAACCAAAGTCAGATATGAGGAAAACCCTCCTACCCAGGCAAAAAAAAAAAAACTCAATGCCCTCTTTAATTATGGTTGAACCCTTAAAAACAATGCCCAACACTGTGTAGAGCTAATAGTAAATGATATTACATACTCACACCTGATAAATTTAGCTCTAACTCCCCCCCCTCTTCCTACATTCCAAGATCTTATACCCATATCTACAGTCTCCTCTCAAATCTCCCATGAACAACTCCCCAAGGCACTACACTGCTTCTATGGGGACAGATTACTAGCTGATTATTGGACACTCAATAATAGGACTTGTAAGACCCCTACAAAAGCTGTTCCATGTCGGCCTTCAAACAGACCTTGTGTCGGATGAATGAAGGACGGCAAATGTCATTTTTTTTTACAAAGATTGTGATCAAATCGACCCAAGAAATTATAGATTCATAAGCCTGACCAGCATCATCTGAAAGATGACAAACCACAGACACCAACTTGTAAAACAAAGAGAAGTGGACCGAAAACTAAAACACTTTAATGGATCAAGAAATATTAAAAAACAAATGACACAACTAAGTGCTGTCAACAGAATAGTAGTGAAGCATCCCTAAGAATTATGAATATGAGAGTGGACATTCCCAATGGGTACACCCACTTTGTCACTCTCTTTTACTATTGATATTAATAAATATGTAAATATTATTAGATTAAATTGGATATTATTTTTCCATCAGAATTGAAGGAAATAATTTGGTTGCCACCCTTAATAGTTTATAGGAAAGGCAGAAACATCAAAAGCCTGTTAGAAAAGGATGGCAGCAGTTGGGAGATTGAATATAGCAAAGGCAATTTGTCCAAATGTGGATGCTATAAAATATGCAGGTATATACACAAGGTACCATACATATCTGTAGTTAACTTTAATAGAACGATACTCTGTGCGGGGAAATGTGATTGCAATACTTCCAATGTGGTCTACCTAGCTTCTTGCAAATCGTGCAATAGTTTTTATGTTGAGAAACCCAACAGGAAGTTAAACAATATGGTTCAGGAACATCTTAACAATATAAAAAATGCAAGATTACTAATGCTTTGTATTCTTTATTATTGATTGAGTAATTATGAAACCATTAAAAGGTAATTAGATTTGTTATTAAAATATAAACAACTCGCTTGGCAAGTGAGACTTGATGCCTCACTATCTCCTGGACTAATAATATTGTTTCTTTATCTTGTTTGTTGAAAAAGAGAGCACAGGTTTGATGAGTATTTTTAATGTAATATTTCATACTATTTACTACAGGCTTTAGGTCTGCTTGAGAACCTCTACACTTTTGTATTTTTGTTCTATACATTTTTGTATAACATGCTTTTAACAACTTTTAAAATCGATATTTTTAAAATGTTTTTCAAAATAACTTTTAGTATGCTAAATATTTATATTCATATTTATATTTATATTCATATTTACATTCTTCAACACATTTTAACATATTTTTGAGTATTTGGAGAGGATTAGTGCTTTATGTTATGGCTAGGGAAAGCTGACAGAAGAGGGCTCCTGCATCTTTAAGCATTAAGATACTCTAATGAATTGACTTAAGTTATTGATGGATTCATTCTATTTAAGCATTTAGATTTTTGGGAGAAGTTAACTCTAATGAAGTCTTTGTAGATGGCATAAGACAAAAGCTCTTAGTTGTGTCATCATTTGAAAGGCAATGGGAAGGATCAATATTGATTTAATAAATAATAACATAGGTAACTCACAAACTGTTGACCCAAGCCAGTTTTGGTTAGCTAAAGGCAGATCCTGCTTACCTAACTAGTTTGACTTGTTTGAGAAGGTTACTGAGGCAATGGAGGAATGCAAATCAGTATACACTGCATATCTAGACATTGCAATGTTTTTGACAGCATCACATACTCTGGTATCATAGATAAACCATCCCAGGTAAATGTCAGTCCTTATGTAAAAAACAAAAGCACCCAGTCTGACAAAAAAACGCAGCCGAATAAGGAAACAGACCACAATTTATTGACTAAGCTCTTCCATTTCCTCCACTGGAAAGTACATCAGAATAACATACCATACAATAAATAACCTTTAAAACTCTGAGAAATGATCTCAGTGGTTGCATGATATAATATAATTAACATCATTTACATAATTACCTAATCATGCAATAAATTGCCAGTGCTTTCAAAAGGGAAGGTTATCATTACTAAAATGACATCATGATATCTCTCTCTCTCTCTCTCTCTCTCTCTCTCTATATATATATATATATATATATATATATATATATGGATCTAGGACTGTTGAACGAAAGTTCAACAGTCTGAATCCACTATCACCGAACACACTTTAGCAAAAGCGCTTTCACCGAAAAAAGCGCTTTCATTAAAGTGTGTTAAAAAAAACATTAAATTAATGTTTTTACAGCGGGGAAAGTCCCCCTTGCACCCCCCACATCCACCTACTTTAATATTCTCAATCCGAGATCGCACTATAGTGGGGAAAAGGGAATTTTCCCTTATCCACACCATAGTACGACCTCCACAACAGGCATACTTATGTGAAAGTTCTTCTTTGGTGAAAAGCACTTTCGCGTAAGTATGCCTGGCCGATCGTGATTCGATGATGTTGTCGTTCGGGGATCAGTACAGATCCCATATGTATATATATATATATATATATATATATATATATATATATATATATATGCAAAACTATATAAAATATATAAAAAATGTATTTAAGAAAATATAAACCACTAACAACTTTAATATAGACTCACAGCACCTCTAATAGTTGATGTATTTGCTACATATTCCAGTGGAGGAAACCTTATTCAACTCCATTTTTTTGCAAGGTTTTGTTTTTTAGTTGTTTTCATTTTTCATCTTTTACTACAGTGTTATTGTTTATTAGTCCTTATATAACTTGATGGACAGTACATTGGATCACAAACAGTGGCCAGAAAATTAGGGTGGGCTGCTGTACTGCCTCCAAAAAACCTGTCACTAGTGGTGTCCCCCATGGTACAGTCCTTCAGCCACTACCCTTTAGCATTTACTTCTCAGAGGTCAAAGCTACTGTTAAGGGTTTAAGACTGACCAAGTTTCCAGATGACTCCTAACTTGATGCCATTATAAGCTCACCAGATAACAATATCATCCTTCAAGAGGGCCTATCCCAAATCAATAGCTGGTGTGAAAAACATGGAGTAAAACTGAATACCAAGAAATATATAATAGTATACTTCAGCAAGGAGAAGTTCCTTAAAAATATCATGTTGGCAACACGTTTGAAAATTGATCCAGAAGTTATGAACCTGGGATAACTATGTAGACAATAAGCTGCCCTCCAATCACCACATATACACTTTTAAGAACATGTTTTTTTCATTGCCCAGCTTGTTATTAAGGGTATGGAGTCAATTCCAGAGATGTGATCATTTCACTGTATTCTGCTCTCATCAGGTGGATCATTGAGTGTAATTCCCCCTTGATATGCACCCATCAAAACATCTGGCACAACTCAAATGAATGCAATGTTTTTTTATTAAGAAAACAGAGGACTTAAATCATGAAAACTCTGCAGACCATCTCAAAGCCTTGTCTTTTTTCTCTGTGTCATGCAGATTGTTGAAGGGCAAGCTTTGTCTCTCATACATAGTCTCAACAGACACTATCCTGTCAGACCTACTGCACATTCACAAGTCCAATGGGGGCATAAACACCCACTCAAGGGATCTAAATCTCTTTTACAACATAAATAGAACATGTTGGATGAATAGGTATGTATCACAGAGGATACCACTTCTTTGGAATCATCTTCTTCAACACATACAGCAAAGTAATTCTCTTACACTATTCAAACATAATTTGGAGGAATTGTGGGGTAGCTGCCAATTCACCCCTGGTTTAACATCCTTGTCCCTTATCAATAGGGTCAATATGTAAATGTTCTACTTGTCTCTGGGTTATTTTTTCTTAAATTACAAGGGCTAAAAACTTTATGAGAATGTGTGGCTAGGTTTCTAAAGATCCTTGTGGATCAATAGTCTAGTAAGTAACTATGAACCATTAAGATCTTCTCGTCCCATGACACTAACCAAGTGTTCTAGCAGGTCAAGTTAGATGCAGGTAGCTCCAAGCTATGTACCTGTAATATACAAGTCTAAAGAAACAGATCACTGTAAGGCATATCATCACCTTCTGAAGTGTTTCAGGGAGGAACACTAGTTTCAGGTCTAGATGGAGAAGTCAGCACAACTGATCTCATTTTTGTCTGGGGATCTACAAAGCCAGAGTGTGATATGCATCAAGTAAGACTGCTGGATAGATTGTAGACAAAAGTTTGAGGGTTAAATTAACAACTATCAACTTTGTTTAACTTATCTGAAATTTATAGGACATATTTTACCTGCTGAAGGGCCATAACATGATACTGATAAAATAAGTTAATTATATACATGCAAAATTTTTTATAATAAATCCTGTCTTATGATTTTCTGAGACATCATAAAACCTGTCCAAATTCAATGGCAACTTGTTAAACGCAACTTTACCATTTTAGAAGGTAACACTAGCATGATATACTGTGGTTTTAAGTCAACGGAACAAAAGATCTTTGCAATTCTTAAAAATATTGTTACTACTGTTCTTAAATTCTATGATGTAACACAGTCTAGTTCTTTGCTAGTAGATGGTAGTCAACAGGGTATCAATGTTGTTCGGTTATGCAACAATATGCCAAAAGCTTTTTGGTAAACAGTATTATAGGAATCATAGAAAACATAGGAAGTTCAAGGCTAATATGTCTTGCAACCATTACATTTTGGCTTTGCTCACTCTATTCTGTGCCTCCCCTGTCAAGAATGGTTAGGCCAGTCAAGCCTAGACTAAATTTATGAATACCTATCTCTCTAGCCAGGCTCTCCTTGAAGGAAGATAGTGTAACAGATGCTTTAATCTGCAGGGGAAGTCTATCATACAGCTGAGGGAGATGTCAGTAATGAATATATCTGTCCATTTTATTGTATTGATATGCTGAAGCAGGTTAAGGTCCCTTGTTCTGGTATTTGTAGGACTGTTTGATTTGTGAGGGTACAAAAGATCCTGGACTAATGTGTCCCTGACTGCTCATAATGCAAGGCACAGGACTTCACTGAGGAGCCTATAAGAGACATAAAAGAGGAACAGTGCTAAAAGTCTTTTCTAGTAGCTTAGAGATATTAAGCCTGTGAACCTCTGTGGACCTTCACCTGTTTGATATGTCTGGTGAGGTATATCCCAAATGGGTATTGTAATCTATAACTGTGATAATCAATTCTGAATAGAAATTGACAGTAACATGTTTAGATATATATGATATTCCTGTGGCAATAAACAGAATCAAAGCGAAAGATTTCTTGATAACTGTTAAATGGTAATGAAAGGAGATGGAATGATCAGCCCTGATTCCCAGGCCACTAACTTAATTTTAATACTGAAGTGGAGTATTGTCAGTGTTATATGCCAGGAAATAGAAATGGTATATCTGCCAAATGCAATAATGTTGCAAGCTTTAGCATTTGATTTAAGCCAATTTTCAATATATCAAGTTTTATGTGAGCTTCTGTGTCGCAGTGGGATTTGAGAATAACTCCCATGTGAAATCATCCATAAATTTTGATAACCATAAGTCTTATTTGTATTCTATTACAGAACTAAATACTGAACAAAAATGATTCTAGCACCAAGCCCTGTGTGGGCACCATCAACCATTTTCATGCTCTCTGATGCTGTCGCTGCTACCCACATCATGTGGCTTTTGTCTTTTAGCCAATATAGCATCTCTGCCTCCTTAGCTCCACATCTCCAACACTTCATTTTTATCATTCCTATGCCTCACATTATCTTATTACATGTATTGCACCCAAAGTGTAGAATCCTCATCTGATGGTCCCAGACATGGCCATTTCCTAAGCTGATGGTTATTTTCCCATATGTAATTCCATTAGTATTGTATTACTTTCTCCTTAATGGCTTCCTTAACATTAATGTCTCTTCTTCGTGCACTCCTGAATTGTCCTATATCCTTATAAATTAAACTTCCTCTTTCTTTTTTAATGCTTCTCTACTTGTTCCATGGAAGATCACTGTTGTTCTCACTCTGCATAGTACTGGGACATTCCGTATTAGTCATCAATAAGATATTAAAAGTTAAAATGTGCTGATTTCCTATCTGAAAAGGACTTTTTAAATCTTGATGAAGACGTACTCTCTCTTCTTGTTCATTGTCATTCATATCTAAGATACCAACTCCCTATCTGTTATCAACCACATATATCTGTCTCTTCTCATTTTGCCTGCTCTGAGATGAGGACTCTGTCCTTGACCTCTGAATGTCCTAATTTCTTTTATGTACAGTTGTTTGTCACATAGTGTCTTCAAACTGTTTCAGACCTATCTCACAATATTCTCCATTTGACAGAGTTTCTTTATAGAAAGCCATAACCCCCCTACAGTTTACTATCTTTACTCTTTTCATGCTGTGAGATTCACTGCACTCAAGTGAATATTATAAATTGTGAGGTCAACCCTATCAAACCCCATCACCTTGTGAAGATAATCTCAGAATGTCCTGTCTTGATATCAGCTAAACCGGGAATATTCAGTAACTATTCTAAGGCTAACCTCCTGCTATTAAATGAAAACCTGGCAAAATTTGCCTATGCAGAACTGTTCACAGAAACCCTGTACAAGCATGTTAATAGCTGTATAGAGGCAGCTGTACCCACCAGGAAGAAGTATAGAACTGATGCAAAAAACAAGCCACCCTGGTGGAATCACAAAATCAATCATCTGTATAACAGGAGGAAGAAAATCATGGCAAAAAATAGGAGGTGCAGCACCCAGCAGGATAAAACGCTCTAATCAAACTAAACACACAACGCAGAGGACAAATAAAGTCTACCAAAGCCAAATTTGAGGTAAGTTTGGCCTCCCAGGCCAAGGACAAAAACAACGCATTTTTTAGCTATGTCAGCAACCTCAAAGGCAATACACAATTGTGTGCAGAGCTCATTGTAAATGGAGCCACCTATACTGAGCCAGAAGATATAACAAACCTCCTGGCTGATAAATTCAGCTCCAGCTTTATCCCTCTTTCCCCCTCAACCTTCCCTCAGGAAATAGGGTCTATATTAGAACATTGAAGTTTCAAAACTTCGAATGCTCTAATATCGACCCCTATTCAGCAAAAGCTGAAAATATTAAAGCAACAGAAAATCTAGTTTTTTCCTAAGGAAAGAATTTGGTTGTCCATTTCTGTGGCTTCGGTATTTTCAGCGCTGTGGTGGAAAGTTACGGGTCGGGTTCAGGTAAGTGTGTGATTGAGTGCGGGTTAGGATAGTTAGGGTTTGGGTGCGAGTTAGGTATGCGTGCGATTGTGTGGACATGAGGGTTAGTACGGGGTAGGTGAGTTAGGGTTAGGGCGCGGGTTAAGTATGTGTGCGATTGTGTGGACGTGAGGGTTAGGGCAGGTTAGGTGAGTTAGGGTTAGGGCACGGGTGAGGTGAGTGTGCGATAGTGACGGACCTTAGGGTTAGGGTTTGGGTTAAGGTAAGTGGATAGTTAGTGGTGTGTGTATAGTTTAGTGTAGGGTTAGGTGTAAGGTGTGGATTGTTGTTTGTTTGGTGTGCTTGTGTTGTGTGTATGTGTTTCGGAAGAGCAAATTTTTTTCCCTAGGAAAAAATTCGCTGTTCTGTATATTCAATGTTTTCCGCTTTCGCTGAATAGGAGTCGATATTAGAACATTCGAAGTTTTGAAACTTCGATGTTCTAATATAGACCCAGGAAATATCATCAAATATAACTCCCTCTACTATCACTAGGGAACAGATCCTTAATGCTCTCTCTAAGGCCAAGAACACCCCATCAATGGGCCCTGACAATATCCCAGGATGCCTTCCAAATATCATGAAACATGACCTATCAGGGCATCTGGAATTACTATTTAACTGTAGCCTCCAAACAGGCTTTGTGCCTCGTGAATAGAGAAAAGCAACAGTCATCCCTCTGCACAAAGGTGGGTCATCTACAAACCCTGGAAACTACAGATCCATAAGTCTCACTAGTCTTATATGTAAAGCCATGGAAAGAATTATCATGAAGATGATCAATAGAGATATAGTAAACTTCCAAGACACTGGACCCAACCCAGTTTGGTTTTGTAAAGGGAAGATCATGCCTACTCAACCTGGTGGACTTCTTTGAGTAGGTCACCAAGCAATGGAAGAGGGCAAAATCGTTCACACTGCATACCTTGACCTGGCCAAGGCATTTGACACAATACCCCACTCGAGCATTGTTGACAAACTCAAGAGGTTAAGAACAAACCCATATGTCACCTAGCAGATAGCCAACTAGCTCACAGACAGAACCCAGTAAGTTACAAATGGTGAGTCCACCTCTACAAAAAGGCCAGTCACAAGTGAGGTTCCTCAGGGATCAGTCCTTGGACTGCTCCTTTTTTTACATTTACTTCTAAGAAGTCAAGGCCAGTGTCAGTGGCCTCTGTCTGACTAAATTTGCAGATGATTGCAAATTAGGAACTGTCATTGAATCTCACACTGACACAAATGTTCTCCAGGAGAGGCTGACACAGACAAACAACTGATGTCAGAGTCATGGATTAAAACTAAATGCCAAGAAATGCATAATAATATCCTTTGGAAAGTCATCCATCCCTGGTAACTATCATATTGACAAAACACCCCTTAGAGTTGACTCAGTAGTCAGGGACTTAGGGACACACATAGATAGTAATCTAGCCTTTGATTATCATGTGTCTACAGTGGTGAGGAAATCATTCTGTGTTGCACAACCTATAAAAAAGGTATGGCATCAAAGTCCAAGGAAGTCATTGTTCCACTGTATTTGGCATTCATCAGACCAACCATTGATTACAATGCCCCCTTTGGTATGTACCTAACCAGGCATATCCAACAAATGGAATGTCCACAGAGGTTCCTCACTAAAAGAATACAGGGTATAAGTAATATGTCCTATGCAGACCACCTCAAGGACCTATCCTTGTTTTCTTTCTCCTTCAGGCTTTTGATGGGAGATCTATGCCTGGCATACAGGGCATTGCCAGACCCCACTCTGATGGACCTCCTGCATATCCACAAACAAACAGTACCAGAATTACCCATTCTAAAGACTTAATCCTTGCCTGTGATATAATTAGAACCTGCTGGAGAGATAGATATGTATCCCAGAGACTACCCCGTCTATGGAACAAGTTCCCCATCCATGTGAAGCAGAGTTCCTCCCAAATCCAATTCAAGTGCAACTTGGACAATTGGATGGGAAACCAGAAATGCATCCCTGGTTTGGCACCTATGTCTCTAATGCAAGCAGGTAACCTGTAAATTGATCATCCCCCAGACCCATGCTTACACTTATCAAGTGTATCAGAACTCATCAGAGATTTGAGATGCATGGCTAGGCTTAAAAATACCCTTGTGGTCGTAAGCCTAGCAAACACCCATGAACCTATATGTTGGCATGTCTCTACTACAAACTCTTCAAAAAGGATGGTTAGACATCATTAGAATATGCCTTATAATGTGTATAACATGGTGAAACATCATAATCTTAATAGTATTTATTTTGCCTACAGTAGTAAATTTTCTGTCACCACCTTTCTGTAAAGATTAGCTTATCCTTTTATATATGTTTTTCATTTTCTTATGTCTGTCTTTTCATAAGTAATAGCCACCTCTGTCCCAAGCAGAGATCTTGACTGTTCCTATTTTGGAGGATTGTATGTACTTCCAGGCCTAATTTACCCCTGCATATGATGTACCTATTTTTGAGTTATGACCCTGTTTTCTGGCTTGATATACCCTTCACACAATTTGCTGAATTCCCCTTCTCACATGTAGTTTTTGAAGTGGGCTAGTACAAAAAAATGCACTGCATGGTCAATGTGCTAGTAGTATCAATAGTTTAAATAAAGAAGACACACATCTTCCATTTTTCTTTTTCAGAAACAAAAATAAATGACCTTGTGTTGTAGAAATTTTGCAATATAGTTAGATATTGTTCAGGCAGACCATATATGTATATTCAGACTCATGAGGTTCCTGTAAGAACTAGGAATAATAATTATGGTTTAAGTTACATAATGCATTATAATAGACGTACAAATTTGGTTAAACAAGTTATTGAGAAAAAATGGAGTATATTAAGAACTAATCCTGAGATTTTTAATTTTGCGGGTGCTAAACCAAAATATATATATAAAAGAGAAAGGTACTTAAAGTAATTACTTTGTTATAAAGATTTTCATATTAATAGGAACCATGTGAATATAAAGAAATCAGGTACCGTCCCATGCTAGAACTGTGTATGTTGCAAAGAAATTAACACAGAACTTCAATTTGAACATCTGATAAGTCATAAACTGTTTATATTTAGAGCCTCAGGTACATGTAACACCTCAAATGTGGTTTATTTTACTAAATGCATTTGTTTCAAAAGCTTCTATGTAGGGAAAAGTAATACGAAACTAAAAGAAAGAATCTGTGCCAACCTATCCGATATTCGGAGGGGGACAGAGACTAATGCTGTGGCAAAACATATTATTACTCGTGGGCAGGAACATAAATTTAAATTTAGGATTTTGTAGAATGTGTTTTAGGATATACTTGGGGGTACTTGGTAACCAAAACTGAGCATATGGAGTATAAATGGATACTTTTTTGGGCTGACAAATTACCAGGCTTGAACTCCAGTAATAGTTTGAAACCAATACTAAAAATGAAACATGATGTTTTGTGACTTTATAGTTTATATAATGCTTTTATGTTTGATCATATGATTTAGTTCATATGACCTTATACCATATGACCAGTTTTTTAGTATTTATTGGCTATTTTATATATATATATATATATATATATATATATATATATATATATATATATATATATATATATATATATAAGCAGTTTGCACAGTTTATGTTATGCTTGAACTCCAAAGCTTTGCTTTGTATTGTGCTTGCTTTTATTAAATTATGGACATTGTATTTCTGTTTTTTTACTTGTTTGTTGACATTGGCTTTGCCCTGAAGTCCTTTAACCATCTAAGGAGTTTTTGTGTTTTGTTACTGAATTGTGTCTCTTTTTGTGGTGCGCCTGTTTCACCAGCCAGCTTCCTTATTCTTCATTCTGAAGGAGTAATATGAACCGCCTGCAAAGTTTTCTAGTGATTAATAACAATTCTTCACTGAGTTTGCATATCAGGATGACTGAAACCTTTACTGTAATTAACAACAATGCTGAAATTGATGACCTATTTAAAAATATGACAGTACTTGAAAATAAGACTGAGGCATTCATAAGAATGCAATGGCAAATGCTGAATTTTATTGCATATCTTGATCTTGGTATAGTGCCTAGGGGGCTAAGGATTACAAAAATGCCAACCTATGGCACAGAATACCCTGACATTACTGAAATGGCAAGAACTGAACTTGAAATTAGGTGAAGATTCTATCCACCTTATGAATGATTTCTTCTCTAAATATGAAGCCAGGTTGGTTGTGGAAATTGAAGCTTTGGAAGATAAATCCATTGGCTCAGCAGATTTTAAACATATTTCCAGTGGATTTAATAAAATGCTGGAGATATTGAGAGTCTATGAGAATAAACTTGTTGCTGTAAAGAAGCGTAAATTGCTTTGTGACATTGACAATTTCAAAAATAAAAGCATCTTTGGCCAAGAACTACTAATGCAATGACATCAGATGCAAATGGAAGGGAAGTAATGGTAGCTTCTATATCTGCTGGTGTAAAGAATCCTTTGGCTGGTTTGCTTAAGTCAAATGAACAGGACTTATCTTTATTTTCAGCTCGAGTGAAATGTAGTGAAGCTATCCATGATTTGGACAACTTCATAATAGACAATACATCAGAAAATATCACGAGGGGCTCAGTAGATGAATCCAATAATGTATTAATTGAGCCTAGTAGAATTTCTAGTTCAAGTGCGCAAACAAGCATACAGACAACAAGGACTATTTCTGCAATGGCTGGTAAGAATGTTTTTTTAGCTAGGACACAAATTCATCTGGAACACCCGGTCCATTTCAGAGAAAAATCTAGGGGCTGGAGCAAAAACTGAAAGAGGAATTGGGTGGAAGTGGAGACAGAGTCAGCAACATCTCAGATGGAATTGTACAATTTGGTCAAGGTAGGCATGACAGGACTATCACTGAAGAACAATGTAGTTAATTTATCTAGTTGTGACCTCAGTCCAGTTGAATTGAATGTGCTTAATAAAGGACTTTCTTTTATACCCTCGTGTGAGGGTGACTTTAATGAAATGTTGACTGAATTCCATCTATTTGAAAAAGCCATTGATCTTAAACTAATTTTTAAAAATACAGTAGATCATGAGAGTACTTGATTGAGACATACTAGTTTATTTACACCTATCAGTACTTGTACAGTAAAAGCATTTTATACATTATGTGAACAGGAATTCTATGATTTATTCTTTAAAAAGAAAAATGCTTATAATTTTTTTAATCTAAATATTGTTGAATGTGATGCTTTATGTGATCTGTGCAGTAACAATAATTTGATCATAAAACAAGCGGATAAGGGTGGTAAAATTGTTTTGATGGATGTTGATCATTATAAGGAGTGGATGCTTGCTTTTCTAGCTAACAGTGCAACTTTTACCCTAATCAATAGTAGTTTTGTGACCAAACTTGTTAATAGAGTTAAGAGCTATTTGTATGACTCTCTAATGGAGAGTCTTATAAAGCCAGAAATGTTTATTTATATTTAGTAAATCCTGTAACTCCAATATTGTATGGACTTTTGAAAATTCATAAGAGTCTCACTGCACTGCCTATGACACTGATAGTCTCAGGCAGTAAGTGGATTAATACAGCTTTTTTTAAATATTTGGATAAACAGCTTGTCCATTACAAAGTGTAAGTAAGAGTTATATTCGAGATACTAAATATTTTTTAACTAATTTGAGAGATTGACCTCATGTCAGTAATTGCAGTAACTTCTTACTGGTCACTTTAGATATAAAATAATTTTTTACCGTCATTCCAAATGACTATGGGTTAGAGTCAATTAGAGACTTTCTGTCTAGGCACAGTGCTTTTTTCTAATTTAAGAATTCAAATGCTGTTCTCCATGTTGGATATTATGCTACACAACAGTGTTTTTGTATATGATGATATGTTTTACCATCAAAAACTGTGTGTTGCAATGGGCACCCCAGTAGCAAATATGTATGCCAACCTTGTACTAAGTAGATGGGAAGAAGAATTAATTTTTATAGTAATAACACCTTTAGGAATGAATACTTATTATTCTTCAAATGCTTTGTTGATGATGTGTTTTTATTATGGCAAGGTGATGTTGTTAGCTCGAATCATTCTGTTGAATTTTTGCATAATACTGTTTTTTACTATTTGATGTTCATTGATCATATGACAAAATTACTTTCTTAGATGTAGTATTTACTAGTAACAATGTAGGTTTTGACACTATGATTCACAGGAAAAATATGCAAGCTGTTAAATATGTTCATTCAGAAAGTATGCATCCAAGAAGTGTACAAAGGAGTTGTAAAAAGTCAATTCCAAAGGGTCAGTAGATTATGTACAAAAGAAGAAAGTTTTTTGTCTGAGATTAATAATATGATCAATGACCTTTTAAGTAGATGGTATAATTTGAAACTTACTGAATGTACTAAGGAGTAACATCCATGGTGGTGCAGTGGTAGCGTTGTTGCCTCACAGCAAGAGGTTCTCCCGTTCGATTCTCAGCTGGAGTGCGGGGAGTGCCTTCTGTGTGAAGTCTGCATGTCCTCCCCACGGTTGGGTGGGCATTTGAAAAACATGCATAAATGGGCGTGCCTTTGTTGAAGGTTGAATGTTGAGCTAGCACTTCGGCGTTCATCAAAATCTACTGCCAATCATTAGCGGACCGGAGTTCCGCTGTGGCGACCCCTAATCAGGAAAAGCCGAAAGACAACAACATTGAATGTATGAAGGAATTAGTTAAAAAAGAAAAATATTGTTCATCTAGACCATATATGTTTACTCAGAGTCATGAGGTTCCTGTAAGAACTAGGAATAATAATTATGGTTTAAGTTACATAATGCATTATAGTAGACATATAAAATTGGTTAAACAAGTTAGAGAAAAATTGGAGTATATTAAGCACTAATCTTGAGATTTTTAATTTTGTGGGTACGAAACCAAAATATGTCTATAAAAGAGAAAGGAACTTAAAGCAATTACTTTGTTATAAAGGTTTTCATATTAATAGGAACCATGTGAATATAAAGAAATCTGGTACCATCCTATGCCATAACTGTGTATATTGCAAAGAAATTAACACAGAACTTCAATTTGAACATCTGATAAGTCATGAACTGTTTATATTTAGAGCCTCAGGAACATGTAACACCCTCAAATGTGATTTATTTTGCTAACTGCATTTGTTGCAAAAGCTTCTATGTAGGGAAAACTATTATGAAACTAAAAGAAAGGATCATGGCCCTCCTATCCAATATTCGGAGGGGGGTAGAGACTAATCCTTTGCAAAGCATATTATTACTTGTGGGCAGGAGCACAAATTTAAATTTAGAATTTCACAGAATGTGTTTCAGGATACAAGAGGGGGGGAATGGTAACCAAACTAAGTATATGAAGTATAAATGGATACAGTTTTTTTTTATGGCTGATAAATTACCAGACTTGAATTCCAGTAATAGTTTGAAACCAATACTAAAATGAAATGTGATGTTTTGTGATTTTTACATTTTGTATAGTGCTTTTATGTTTGGTCATATGATTTGGTTCAAATGACCTTATACTATCTGATCACTTTTTTAGTACTTACTGGCTGGTATTTTAGATATATATAAGAGCAGTTTGTACAGTTTATGTTATGCACTGAAGAGGAGTTGTGAATTCCAAAGCTCTGTTTTGTATTGTGCTTGCTTTCATTAAATTTTGGACGTTGGACTTCTGTTTTTTTTTACTTGTTTGTACACAATGTAGTTCATGTAAGTCTACAGGTTTTACAATATTTCTTAGTTGAAGTGCTTATATGTTTCAACATTTTTCTTACTGCGTTTTATGTATCTGAGTAGCATCCCCCATTCCTATTGGAAGGAGGAAAAGTAGTATTTGGTATTCAAATTTTATAGTATTTAACCATCCAGAATTTTGCCTGGATGCACATGCTTTTAAAGGGCTTTTGTACCTACTTTCAATGTCTGCAGGTTGAATGTTATGAGACCAGGGTAGATGGGAAATGCCAACACCTTTATATCTTCAACTGCATTCCCTGCTTTTCCTCCTACTCCTACTCTGATCAACACAGTTCTGTTAAAATTCAGTTCCAGTCCTGAAACTTTACAAAATTATGACTAGCACCAAGGGCAAGGATTGATATATATATATATATATATATATATATATATATATATATATATATATATATATATATATATATCTTATTTCAGATTATCGAAGTTCCAACACTTTGAAATTCATATTGCTGAGGCCATATTCATGTTTCAGTTTCAAAACTTCGCAAGTGATATGGTTGGCACCATATGATTGAAGTTTAGGAACTACAAACATTAAAAGAAAAATAAAGTAAAATAAAAAAAAAATTATATTTTTAATGTTTTTGCATGGGGGCAATCACGCCTGCCTCCCGATAATTAAATATGCCATTTCCGAGATTGCATTACATTGCGGAAAAGGGAAAATTTCCTATTTCATGCTGTATCATGATCTCAATTCAGAACATTCAAAGTTTCAAAACTTCAGTCCTTTGATCCCAACCATATGACTTGCGAAGTTCTGAAACTTCAGTAATCTGACAGTGACCAATATATATATATATACACACACACACACACACACACACATATATACATTTCTGAAGAAGTCCTTGGATATTAAGGATGAAAGCGCTAAAATAAAATCGGTTCCATTATAAGAATTTCACAGAGTTCTGCAGTTTATTTTCCATGCCGCTGAAGAGTGAGTTTTATTTATTTATATATATATATATATATATATATATATATATATATACACACATATATATATATATATATATATATATATATATATATATATATATATATATATATATATATATATATATATATATATATGGATTCACTTTATAACCTCAAATTACTGAAATGTCGAATTTCAGTATCTCAAGGCTATAAAGCCGAATGTTAAAAATAGCGAAAGCCCATAATCGCAAATTCAAATATATGTCGAATTCGCAGTTATGACCTTACACTGCGTAATGTCCGGGATTGTGTTTTGATGGTGGCCGGTGCCGTGTGTGGATGTAGGTGTTATGTCAGGTAAGTGTTTTCTAAGGGTTGTGAGTGGGAGTTAGAGTGTCTGTGAGTGTGCTGATGTGTTTGATGTGTGTGTGAGGGGTTGGAAAATGTGCATGTGTGAGTCGGCTTCTGTTTTGTGTTTGTGCGATCTTGGAGGTAGTATATATAAGTAGGGGGGTGGGGGGTGCAGCCCCCCACATGGGGGGTGCAGGGGGGCTTGCCCCCTTGCTTATGTGTGTATGAGTTGTGTATGTATGTAGTTTTGTTCGTTTTTGTTGTGATGTGGGTGTTGTAGTGTATGTGTAGTATTGTGTGTGCGGTTTTTTTTGGTGTTTTGACTTTCACTTTTTTTTGTGTCGGTGTTTTGTGGATTCAGTTTTATAGTCTCGAGATACTGAAATTCGACATTTCAGTAATTCGAGGTTATAAAGTGAATCCATATATATATATATATATATATATATATATATATATATATATATATATATATATGGTTCCACTTCATATCATCGAATTATCATTTCATTGAATTGCAAACCATCGAGACCAAATCGTCGAAAACCCATTTCATCGAAAACTCATTTCATCGAATCTCAAATCATTGAAAACTATGAAGCAACTACAAATAACATCCCAGACACTTTGTACTATGTGTATGCAGGGGGGCAAGCCCCCCTGCACCCCCCATGTGGGGGGCTCCACCCCCCACACCCCCCGTAATTAAATATACCAACTCCAAGGTTGCACTACAGTGGGGGAAAAAGGTAATTTCCTAACCCCACTGTAGTGCGACCTTGGAGTTGGTATATAAATGTAGTAAAAACATTGTGGAATATTATTTGTAGTTGCTTCATAGTTTTCAATGATTTGAGATTCGATGGAATGAGTTTTCGATGAAATGGGTTTTCGACGATTTGGTCTCGATGGTTCGCAATTCAATGAAATGATAATTCGATGATATGAAGTGGAACCATATATATATATATATATATATATATATATATATATATATATATATATATATATATATATATATATATATATATATATAGATATATCGAGGGAGAGAGAGATAGATATATTTCATCATTGATGTGCAGTCATCAGAAAAGAGCTGAAACATGACGGTACCATCTATTGTCCTCTTTTCTAAAACCGTGTGTATTTGCAGAGTTACCTCTTGTAACACTAGCAGAAAATAATGCCCTGGTGACATAGGGCACCACTCTGTAGTCCCCTGAGAGATCTTTCCCTGTGTGGAGATTCCATCAATTTCATGCTTAATCAAATATGAAAGTGTAATACAATATTTTGATCCATTAAGTAAACACATTTTGGGGCGTGGCTAGGATGTAGACTGGTTGGCAGCATCTTTTCTCAGCTCTGCACTCAAACGATATTTCTGACAGGAATTTTTAAAAACTAGATTTTGTAGACAAACCTATTTTGCTGAATTACTTCTACTAATATCACTAGAAGTCTACAGTGCAAAAAATTTGGCTTTAAACATTATTTTTCCTGTCAAAAACAAGAAGGAAGATATCTGAATCTACTGAAAATGAGCTTTTCTAAGCATACCATTACAGGACCAGATGATGAAAAAGGAGATACAGTCTTTATTAAATGTTATACAAGACTTGTCAGTGAAATTTGACAAAATTAATACCAAACTGAATACTTTTGAGGAGAGATCTACAAAACAAATACAGCAACTACAAGAAATAATGATACAACAGAAGTCTCAAATAGCTGACATAGACAGATCCTTAAATGATACTGAGGGCAGACTCTCAGAACAAGATCTTCAGCTACATTTTTTATCACAACAAAATGCTTCATTACAAAATAAAATAGAGGATCTAGAGAACAGGTCCAGATGAAATAACCTTCGCATCTATGGGCTACCAGAGAAAACAGAGGGAGATAACATGGTGACTTTCCTTACTACCTGGCTACCAGAAGTTTTAAAATTGCCTGAAGCTCTTGCTTATGGAATTGAAAGAGCCCACAGATCCTTAAAAGCTGCTTCAATAATCATCAAATCAAAAAATCACCCGAGATCAATAATAGTAAAGTTTTTTTCATCACAGGACAAGGAACTTATTTTAAAAACAGCATGCTCAACTTCTCCAGTTAAATACAAAGACAACATAATCAGATTTGATAATGATTATTCTGCTGGAGTTATAACTGCAAGAAAAGAATGTCTCCCTCTGATAAAGGAATTGAAAAAAAGACAACTTAAAGTCCACTTGCTGTTCTCTGCAAAAATAAAAATATTTTTTAGTAAAGGTCCTAAAACGTTTGACACTCTGCAAGCAACAGTTTCTTATCATTCAGCTAATAAAACCTTGGATAATGTGGAAGAAATGGATTTCTCTCAATTTGGGGTTAAGCGTCACTTAGAAAAAAATTAATGGAGCACTGCTGACAAGAAGAAGAAGAAACGATAAAAGACATATGAAAAACACAAACATTATTGTCTTCTATTTGCTCTATAAGGCAAAAAAGTTCTTTGAAAGCATTCATGCTTTACACACGTGTCAGTCTTTGAAACAATATAAATACAAGATAAGCAGGACATTTTATAACTAAAGGAAACAACCCTAAAAGAAAGCAAGGTAACATATCTTTCTCTATTACAGTGTAAATACTTACAGTCATGATTTTTCTAACTCTAAATGATGTTTAGATAGTTCATTTATAAATTACCTGCCTTTTACTGCTAGTATAGAATATGATGTATTTACACTGACATATTAATGTGGTGTGTTTAAATGAGCATGATTCCTTTTTATATTATTTAGACTAAGCTGCATGAAATATCTAAACTGATGTATTTAATACACATAATAATATATAAAAACTGATAGTAATAACTGTCAAAAAGTGCCTTGAAAAGTAATTATCTATTCTTTGATGCTAAAAGTGCCTTTTTGACTAACAAACAACTGTTTGGCTTGTATATCTGCCCTTAATGTTAAGAAAACTAATAGAAGTTTAATGAGCTGGTGTTCAGTTTAAAAAAGCCCTAAAACTTCACTTACTTTGTTTTTGTCTTCCCGCCATGGTCACAAGCTGGGAACTCTTATTTTACCACCCCTGAATGAAGGTTCTTCAGTTAGAATCAATTACAGTGTGTTAAACCTTCTAACAGCACAAAATGAAAGTAAACATTCATGAGTGATGTCAGCACTAAAACAAGACAGTATGGGTGTGGTGTCAGCTCCTAAGCTACTTAAAGTAACCAGCACACTATTTATGAGATGGCAAAGTGCTTTTACAGTTTTAACAAATATTAAAAGTACACTGAAGTACCTAATGAATTTAGAAGGTATCAACACATACATGATGTTTTATTATATTGTAATATTTGTTATTCATTTTGAATTGTACACA
Organism: Protopterus annectens; assembly: GCF_019279795.1. Lineage (NCBI taxonomy): Eukaryota > Metazoa > Chordata > Ceratodontiformes > Protopteridae > Protopterus > Protopterus annectens. The sequence goes on along the minus strand of NC_056735.1, from coordinate 1,066,981,468 downwards.
TAAACAGCACACAAAGCTTAAAAATAAGTATATCACTTGGAAGAAACTGTATGAATAGTTAACACATACAGACTTTACTATAATCTTTTCTGATAAGATCACCCACGTAAATTACTATAATTTAACTTAATTTTATAAAAATTTAATATATTTAAGTCCTTGACTGGAACTATATAACATATTTGTAATTACACTGCAGCTAGTGTACTCAACCTTAAGGATAGTAAGTCAATTAAGGTTCATGAATGCAGCTATGTGTTATTAGGCATTTTAAGGGTAAAAAGGAGTTGCTGTTTAATTATCAAGATACTCTGTAAATATTAAATTGTCCAAGTAGCACAATCATTAAGCAGTAATGAGCAAGAAAAAATCTCAGTCTTGCTTATGATATTGTTTTATATATATATATATATATATATATATATATATATATATATATATATAGAGAGAGAGAGAGAGAGAAAGAGAGGAAAGAACTGCTGAATTATAAGTATGCTTTTATTAAAGGCAAGTTATATTAATATTGAACATCCTCACTGAAAATGAATGGTTGTGTAGAGACACAGTAACTCCCATTATATAACCAAGGCTAAAGAGATTGTCTTGTATGTCTAAATTGATCAGCCTTGAACCTTAGATTGCAAATAGACATGCAACATACTTTTACTTATAATACTGAATATATATTATATAACATCACAAACGCTAAAGCCATTGTCAGCTACATCTCATATCAATTAGCATTAAAATATGATTTGAATAGCATAGGCATTTACTAACATATTGCTGTTGGTACCTGATATACATATAAGTAACAGGTCTAATTTCTATCTATGAGAGTAAATACCAGGCTGTGTGCATTTGTTAATTATGAAACAAGAGCATGCTATCTATTCTTTTTAATATCCTATAGGTATGTATTTGTTAGAGACACACACATGCTGCAAAGCTGCTAGTTATTGCATATTCATTAGTATATTTCTGACTGCAGTGTTATAAATATATGGTGTGGACCACTTGAGTTGAGAATATGTCTCTATATTGGGCATGTTCTCTGTTTGAATGTTGTATATTATCTATAATATGATATGGAGTACCCTCACTAAATTCAAAGAAGCCACAATAGAAACAAATATTTATTAAAAATGGAGAATAGAAGGATGAAGAGAAAAATAAAGGAAATGGTTTATGGTCATATAAGGTTATCTTTTCCTGTGTATGTAGAAGAGTTGACTGTAATAAGTACCAAACAATTGTGTTATAGCATATTTAAAGCCTACTTTGCTTCTCATATTTTCCAACCTTACAGTTATAACGCTGCAGATAAATCCTGTAATATCATAAGGAGTATGAGTTGCTATTTGACATATGACATATGTGGTACACTAGCGATGAAATATGCCAGTGGCACTAATAAATATATAGGAATTGCTAAGAAATATAGTCTTAAACTATATAATACCAATGCCAAAACAAATTAGTAGCATTCATACCACTAAAATATGACTTTTTTAATTAAAAGAAAACTATAAGATTACTGATAAATGACAATACAAATGTAACATTATATTCATTGTTATGGATACTTTCTGATTTAATCAACTTGTGGCATGGTTAACTGATGCATATAATGCTTAACATTTTTTTATGTATGTATGCATATATGTGTGTATGTATATATGTGTATATATATATATATATATATATATATATATATATATATATATATATATATGTGTGTGTGTGCGTGTGTGTATGTGTATGTATGCATATGTATATATATGTATATATATATATATATATATATATATATATATGTATATATAGGTAGACCATTACAATAAATTTGATACCTATGAATGCCACTCACACTATAAGGGAGATAGACAGCAAGCATATTAATTTTAAGATGCATAACCGTTATGGCTTCACAAAAGATATATTAAAATAAAAGATTTTCCTTTACAATTTAAACAAAACCAAATAGTTAAGTATTAAATCTATGTATAGTGGTGTTGCCTTAGTGTTTTATAAAATATTAAAAATAGATAAAGACTGTATTTAAGTAATCTGTAAAGACAGATACATGTATACTTAAAAGATATATAAGATACTTTTCATTATAAAACTACCATATGGCGGGGCCAGGGGAGGATGCTGAAATGCAGACTTAGAGAGATCGCTTGAATGACTAGATCATTCAAGGATGAGATGTTTTTTCTCATGGAGGGGTTTGGTGGTTGTTTATCCTATATTGTTCTCAGTTATGATCTTGAAATTTACTTTTATTGGGTGTCTATAATCTATTGTAATACTGTTGGAAGAAGAAAGAACAAGTCATTCTCTTCATGTACACACATCTACACATTGTTACGAGTATATGAATATGGATAAAAGCAAAGCTAATATAAATCCAATTGCAAAATGTATATCTCTTAATGTAAATGGTCTAAATAATAGCTGCAAAAGGGGAAGTCTTTATAGATATTTAAAGCTATGTGAAGTGCAACTAGTATTTTTACAGGAAACACACCTTACACAGGAAGACATAAATAAAATAAATAATAAAAATTATACAATACTAGTAAGTTCCACCTATAATCAGAAGCGAAGGGGAGTAGCAATTTTGTGGAAAAACACTACTTTAATGCCTAAAATCATAAACACGTTCCATGACAACTCAGGAATGTTTTGTCTAGTGACAATATCTATCAATGAAATGATATATACATTAGTGAATATTTATTGGATACCAGGACTAGGTGTTAGATTGGCCAAACAACACTTAGAAGACATTGTACAATATACCAAAGGCAATTTAATCATAGCTGGAGATTTCAATTGCATTATAAAAGAAACTGACACAAATACTAAAACTACACATAAGAGATCACCTTTAACAAAGTTGTTATCTGAGTTTGTTGAAACTTTTAATATAGTTGACATAAATGAGTATGCTATCCCAGATTCATTATTCTTTACACATTTTTCCCATAGGCATAATACATACTCTAGAATAGATAGAGTGTACATAGCAAAGGATTTAACCTCTAAATTAAATAAAGTCAAGACAATTTCATGTCCATTTTCGGACCATAACACCATAACGTTTTGAGATAGACTTATGTTTCAAGAGAAGGATATCAGTAACAAGAATACCATTTTGCATAACAAATCTCAAAGATTTTAAGGAATTTTATATTAAAGAGACATAAACATTCCTAGATATCAATCTTACAAAAGATGTATCTGAAACATATATATGGGATGCATTGAAAGCATACCTATATGGAAAAGCGGTGGGATGGTATAAAAATAAACAAAAACAGTGGAATAAGGAATTAATGGAATTACAGTAAAAAGTAGATAATTTAAAGCTTGATATTCAAAATGGAAACACCAACTTAATAAAAGAACTAGAATATACTAATAAAAAATACTCAGAGATGCTACACCACAAAACAATGATCACCTTAGAAAAAATGAAACTATGTTACTATTCAATGAACCCTAAAAACCAACGAAGAATAGCAAATAGGACTAAAAAGATTATTAAAACAAAATAAATCAAGGAAATACATAATATAGAAACCAAAAAGAAAGTATCTGATTTAGAAGGAATACTAGAAGCTTTTAGGCTATTTTTTCATAAACTTAATAATCAAAATGAGAAAACAGAAACACATTCACTATTGAAAGCTTTTCTCAAAAACAATGTTAAAGTTAGGTTATTAGAGGAGCAGGTACAACTAATAGATAAACAAATAACAATGACAGAACTTAAAGCTGAAGTAAATAAGCTAAAATTAAATAAAGCTCCAGGTATAGATAATATCACCCCAAAAAATGTTTAAATTACTATCAAATGAGACTTTGCTGTTGTTATTGAGTGTCTTTACATCAGTTAAAAATGGTAAAGACATTCCTCCTTCTTGGAAGTACACATTAATATCACCAATTCTGAAACAAAATAAAGATCCCAGTGAATGTTCATCATACAGACCATTTCACTTCTTAATATAGATTATAAAATTTTTATGGCAATACATGCTGCTCGAATAAAACAATTACTACCACTTTTGATAGAGGAGGATCAAACAGGTTTTATAAAAGATAGGAACACTTATGACAACATTAAAATAATTATTTCCTTAATTGATTATATAAATGTCACAAAAAACAAAATGAATGTTATTAGCTTAGACATAAATAGCGCATTTGATTCAGTGAACTGGGATTATCTGTGGTTAGTTTTAGAAGAATATGGCTTCTCAAACAACTTCACTTTGTTAATAAAATCATTATATGAAAAATCATTGGCTTATATAAAACTGGGATCTTGTCTGTCTAAATCTATTAAAATAACTAAGGGCACAAAACAAGGCTGCCCTCTTTCTCCATTATTGTTTGCGCTAGTCATTGAACCCTTAGCAAATAATATACGTATGGATAAAAATATTGAAGGGATACAACTAGACAATAGCCTAGAGCTTAAAATTCAACTTTTTGCTGATGATATTTTAATTACCTTAAAAAATAATAATAGCTGTTTAAAAGCACTATGGGACTCAATTCAAAACTTTCAAAACTTTTCAAATCTTAAATTTAATGAGAACAAAACAAATGTATTGCTTATAAATACTAATAAAAAAGATCTAAATAAAAATACCATAAATATATCTCTACTGATAATATAATTAAATACTTGGGAATTATAATAACTAACAACCTAGATACTACAATTAAAACAAATTATAAAGAGACCTTAAATAATATTAAAAATCTAATACAAAGATGGAATAAATTCTTCTTTTCAATGGAAGAAAGGCTTTATATAATTAAAATGATCATATTTCCAAAAATTCTTTATGTCATACAAGCTTATTCTTTGCCACCAGCTAAATCACACCTAAAACAATTAAATGATTTAATGGTAGGATTCCTATGGTATCCAAAAAAAAAACAAGGATAGCTATGAAGTATCATCTAGATGATTGGGATATAGGTGGCATAGGTTTACCAGACATAGAAATATATTTGCATTCATCCATTATTAAAACAATATCATTATGGCTAAATACAAAATATACATCAAAATGGAAGCTATTTCATGAGAGAATCTGGTTAAAATCAGGATTTGTAGTAGCAAATAAGTATACAGATTTCGTACCAAACAATTTTCTATGACTGATGAAGGAATATATGATGATACATAAGAATAAAAATATAAGTTCCAAATACATTACTTATACATTAAAAATTTTCCAAAATCTTATTAATAGCAATCCTGATATTAAAGCATGGTCATTTATTTTATATCCAGTAGCGTACACACAAGGTACTATAATAACATTTAATATGGAAGTAGTCAACATGCTTAAAGAAAAGGGATTAATATATTGGCATCAATTGCTAAACTCTGGAAAACCTCTGACAATAGACCAGATTAAACAGAAATTAAATATGGAAGATAGTTCGTGGTTACATGTACAAGAATTAAGACAGTATATATTAAGCAAACAAGAAACAATGCAATCATCAATAAGACAAGATGTTCCTAACCTTATAGAACATATAATATTACTAATGAATCAACCCATTCCTTGAAAGGGATACTTATCATCTATTTATAAAACAAACAAAAAAATAAAAATGCATAATAATGACAAAATATGGAATTATTATAGATCAGTTAATGGACATGTGCCAAATGACAGAGATAAAAAACTAATTCTTCTCTCTCCAAAGCAGACATCACTTTCATTACATTGGAGACTTTTTACATGGCAATTCATACACAGATCTTATGTAACCCCTCATAAAATGGAACTTATGTTTACGAAAAATATTGGCTGCTGGAGATGTGATTTATCAATAAAAGCAGACTGGCGACATATGTTCTATGAATGCCATTTGATTAAACCATATTGGGATAAAATAAATTATTTTCTGCAAATGGTATTCAATGATAAATTCCAGATTTCCAAATCTATTATTTTGTTTAATGCACCTGTACCCGACTGTGTGCCAAGAACAAAATATGTAATCTTATGGACTCTCCTAGCTATTGCAAGGAAGAACATTACATCAAACTGGAAATCCAAATCTTCTCCAACTTTTAAGCAATTCATGAATATGGTGTCAGCAGTATCGCAATTGGAAATGAACACTATTAAAGGAAGAACTGAAAGAACTACATCATTATACGTAGCATGGCAAAAAGTAACTGAAATACTGGAGAATAATGACTGCAGCAGATTATAATCAGGAAACAATTGTATAGAAAGTCAATTATATGTCAACAATAGACACCCTTGTAAATACTTTATTTTGGTTTTAATGTTTGATATCTGTTTAGAGGTTTTAGCCTACCTTTTTAAATAATTTCTAAATACTTCATTGTCATGAATAACCTGCATTCATGTTTTCTTGTTTTTGGAAATGAATAAAAATATTTAAAAAAAAAAAAAGTAAATACATTTCTATTTTTTCCTTTGCAATGTTTCCAATGGAAAAGCCATATTCACAGTGTTGAAGGTATTTTGATGTCAAAACTATCCTTGCATTTTGGTATCTTGTTTGATGATGCACAAGAAAACTAGCCACGTAGCAGCAATTATTAGCATTCTACCTGCCCTTTATGAAACAATTTTTTTCCATCCAGCTTCTTTGTTAGGATTTTTGGTAGGAGTTTTATATCTAAATTTAGAAGTGAAATCTGTCTTTAGTTGGCCAGATCCTTTCTGTTCCTCTTGCATTTCTGTATTATAATAATTCTACCATACCTCATGACCCCTGTCCATTTCCTCCATATCTGCCCACTATGACCAATTAACATCAGTGCCACTTCTTTCCTCCATTTGTAAAATTCTGGAAAAAGTCATCTGAGCCTGATGCTTTTCCTATTTTTATACTCTGTATTGCTATCTGTTTCTTCTGTAATGTAATAGGGCTATGTATTTTCTCACTTATTTTCCTCATCTACAGGCTTTAAATATTTTGTATTCTGAAGCCATTCTCTAATGTTCCTCATATTTTGTTTATATTTCTTTAAAATATTATATAAACACTTTCCCTATTTGATTGAGTGAAACTGACATCTACCTGTCTTATCATTTATGTTATCCACAGATGGTACTCCATATTTTTCTATTTATGCTCATGGGATATGATTTGTACCGTTCTCCTTTTGCAGCCAAAAGAAGTCACTTCTGGTTATGCATTCTTTCTCTGCCTGTGAACTTGGTAAACACTCTAGTTTTTCCCTTTAGGATGTATATTGAAAAGAGTAGGGGATGTTCTGCAAAACCTTGGCCAAATTTCACACTGGTAATATAAATACCACTTCGGGTCTCCCCTCAAAACAGGTCACTAGTCTAGTGTGATCAATCTAGTCAGCAAAGGATAAATAAAATAAAATATATCTTTAATGAGGGTGAACACAATGTTCCTCTCTCTTGGAATGAATTCCTGTTCTTTTCGACTAACTTCGTTCTCCTTCACTATGTTGGTCATTCTTTTCCTATTTCTATCCTCCACTGCTATTTAACAAGCCCCCAGTGTTGTTTTCACCTCTTCCACTATAAAATATGCAGAGTATCTTTCCTGTTGTAATTAAACTGATACTATCAAATGTATCTTATTCCTTAACTTCTCTTGTTCTTTTGTTTTCCACTTATACCAAGCACATCTCCAGGATCCTGATTTATCCTATCTATGGTCCACTCCCAGTGACGAAATTAGTAGGACATGGTCTGAAATATATCTAGCTAATATTGTCATCTTAGTCACTCTAACTTGATCTTTCCTACTTACATGTAAATAGTCCAGCCTACTACCCTGGGCACCCTCCACCCTTGAAAAAGTAAATTATATTCTCTCCTCCATGTGTCTTTCAGATCATGGTCATTCATTTTACCCTTTAGCTGGTACTGAAGACTAACACTGTGATCCTTTCAACCATCTAACTCATCCATTTCAAGTCTCAATGTGACATTGAATTCCTCCTTACTGCCCACTTATCCTCCTTGTATACTGTCTTCAGGATTAGCTGCATAGATGCTACCTATCACCATTTTACTATTTTGAATTGTCCCTTCCATATTATCCACCTTCCCATTATGTTTGTTTTGCAGGATTCATATTTTACTTTTAAACTATTATGAAATAAAGTCAGCACCCCTTTCTGTTGACCACCAGCCAATCTGTCACCATACCTGGGAATTCTGTTGCTGCATCTTATGTGCTTCTCTAATCTTAAATTTTCTTAATCTTAAACTTTGTTTCCCATAGATGGGCTACTTGGTCATTCAAATGTTTTAATTTTTGAAAAATCTGTATTTTATAAGATGAGAATGTCTTCTTATGCTCCAAAATATAAAATTAGTGCAAACTGCAACTGTGTTGTGGTCAGTTGCCTTTACCTCAATTGACTGGACTAAAGCTTGGTCCCACAACTACGCTGAGTATGGGTCAGCTCATTTGAATTATTTTCAACAGGAGTGAAGACAGAAAAAGTAGACTAATTTCATATCATTCTTTTTGCCAACTGGTCAATATACTCAGGTTGGTCTCCTACTAGAGGAATTAGTTCTCGACTGATAAGTCACTCCACTAATGTGTACACCTCTTCCCTCTAAGTCTATCTCTACTTTTCTGTGGAACAGTCATCACAGAATATTTTAAACTATTTACTGTGAGACACATCTGATATTTATCATATTTGATTTATGCATGTCTGAAACAGACTATTTAACCTATTTATATCTAAACATACTGTAACTGATGTAAAGTACCTACTTAATGAAAATGAACTTGGATTAAGCAGATATACCATACAGCACACGCACACATACACACACACACACACTCACTGTAAAACATATACACATATATAAATATATATATATATATATATATATATATATATATATATATATATATATATATATATAGTGGATGTTTTGCATTTCTCATAAACAAATTGCCTTGAGCCACTCACACTGAGAAACTACTAAAAAAGTCTTAATATGTCAGACCATTTCTGTACCATTCCTATCAGCAGAGATAATATACCCGACATAAATAGAATAATATGTTCACCAGCCGACACATACATGATCCATATAGAATAACATGTTCATCAGCAGAGACATACCTGACACATATAGAATAACATGATAATCAGCAGAGACATATCTGATATATATATAGAATAACATGCTCATCAGCAGAGACATACTTGACGCATATTGAATGACATGTTCATGTTCATCAGCGGAGAAATACCTGACATATAGAATAACATGCTCACCAGCAGAGACATACCTGACACATATAGAATAACATGCTCATGTTCATCACCGGAGACATATCTGACACATATAGAATAACATGCTCATGTTCATCAGTGGAGACATACCTGACACATATAGAATAACATGTTCATCAGCAGAGCCATAGCTGACACATAACATGCTCATCAGCTGAGACATACCTGACACATATTATAGAATAACATATTTATCAGCTGTCTGGGGTATCAAAACCCTCAAGCAAAATAGTCCCATTTCATTGCTCTGATCTCTGTCTCTCTGTAGACCTACATCTCTCACTCTTTCTCTCTCTCTCTCTCTCTCTCTGTATATATATATATATATATATATATATACACATGTATATCATGTTTGTGTGAGTGTGTGTGTGTGTATATATATATATATATATATATATATACATGTATATCATGTGTGTGTGTGTATATATATATATATATATTTATATATATATATATATATATATATATATATATATATATATTTTTTTTATTTATATATATATATATATATATATATATATATATATATATATATATATGGGTCCTCTTCAAATTACCGAACGCCAGTTCACGACACGGAAGAGGAACGAAAGGACCGACAACGCAGTTGACCGACATGCTGAAATCCCGACAGCTGGAAGACCGACAAGGAACGTGTGGCCGACTTGGTAAGTATGCGCTAGTGAGGGATTTAGGATTAGGAGTGGACAGGTAAGTGTGCAATAGTGAGGGATTTAGGGTTAGGTGTGTGAAAGGTGAGTGCGGTAGTGTCGGAGTTAGGGTTTGGGTAATGTAAATGTGTGTTAGTGACGGGTTTATGTTTTAGGGTGGGTTAAGTAAGTTAGGAATAGGGTGCAGGTAGGGTAAGTGTCTGGTACTGTTGGACCTTAGGGTTAGGGGTGGGTTAAGTGAGTTATGGTTAGGGTGCAGGTAGGGTAAGTGTGCGGTAGTGTCGGACCTTAGGGTTAGGGGTGGGTTAAGTGAGTTAGGGTTAGGGTGCAGGTAGGGTAAGTGTGCGGTAGTGTCGGACCTTAGGGTTAGGGTTTGGGTTAGGGCTAGTGGATATGTAATTTAGTGTAATGTGTTGTTTACGTGAATTGTGTCGGTGTAATGGCGTTCGGTGTTTTGCATTGTCAGTATTGTGTGTTGTCAGTTGTTTGGTGTCGGTGGTTTGTGTGTCGGCGAACTGGCATGTCGGTGTTCTAAAGTAGACCCATATATATATATATATATATATATATATATATATAGAGAGAGAGAGAGAGAGAGAGAGAGATTCACCCCTTTGCATCACCAATGTAATATGTGCTAACCTTAACCTTTCCCCTAATCAAACACTAACCCTGCACCATACCTTACAAAAAAACCCTTCTGGTAACACTGTCACTACATAAGACAAACTACTATAAACAAACCATAAATGTTACCTAACCCGAACCCTAAATCAAAAATACACACACTCTCACACAAACACACAACACCGATACCTTTACCTGACCCTAACCGTAACAGCCTAGCACATATATACACATTCTAACCCCTTCACAATCACAACTTACCTGCTTCGAAGAAATGGCACTTCAAGATATTGGATGTTTGAATGTCTGAATGCTTGACAGTCTCAGCCATGCCTAGCATTTGTCGATCAATGCTATGTTCGACAAAACACAGGGGAACCATATATATATAGATTGACAGATACATACATATAGATATATGTATCCACAGCCCTATAGCATGATATTGTAAACCTTGCCACCCCGTATACTAGGAGTAACATTACAAAGTCCAATAGGACAAGCGACAGTTTATTGATAACTTGACAGGCTGTGTGGTGTATGCACCTTATGTAAAAAAAAAATATATATATATATATATGGTTCCCTATGAAACCATCGAAGTTACACTACATCGAGAATGACTACATCGAGACTAGACCATCGAAAGTACATAACAGCGAAAACAGAAATCGTCGACATTTAAAACACCGAACACCATAACACCGACACACGGAACGTAAACAACACACTACACTACATAGAATACACACTAGCCCTGACCCAAACCCTAACCCTAAGGTCCGACACTATCGCACACTTCACCTACCTGCACCCTAACCCTAACTCACTTACCCCCACCTAGCCCAAGCTCCGACACTATCGCACACTTCACCTACCTGCACCCTAACCCTAACTCACTTACCCACCCCTAGCCCAAGCTCCGACACTATCGCACACTTCACCTACCTGCACCCTAACCCTAACTCACTTACCCACCCCTAGCCCAAGCTCCGACACTATCGCACACTTCACCTACCTGCACCCTAACCCTAACTCACTTACCCACCCCTAGCCCAAGCTCCGACACTATCGCACACTTCACCTACCTGCACCCTAACCCTAACTCACTTACCCACCCTAGCCCAAGCTCCGACACTAACGCACACTTCACCTACCTGCACCCTAACCCTAACTCACTTACCTGACCACTCCTACCTCCGTCACTGTCGCACACTTACCGGTCGCTAAACATACACCAGTGCTGTGACATTCCATTTCGACACTTTGGGAGTCGCGATTTCCGTTTGATGGTTTGCAATTTCAATATAGCAGTCCCGATCTTCTCATTTTCATGTAGTGTAAATTGATGGTTTCATAGGAAACCATATATATATATATATATATATATATATATATATATATATATATATGTGTGTGTGTGTGTGTGTGTGTGTGTGTGTACATATATATATATATATATATATATATATATATATATATATATATATATATATGTATATATATATATATATATATATATATATATATATATATATACATATATTAACTAAAATACATATATATTAACTAAAATAGAAATATATATATATATATATATATATATATATATATATATATATATATATGTGTGTGTGTGTGTGTGTGTACATATATATATATATATATATATATATATATATATATATATACATATATATATATATATATATATATATATATATATATATATACATATATATTAACTAAAATAGAAATGAATGTCCCCTGTATGTTTTTAAGTATCATTACAGAACTGGACATTATAATTTTCCATTATATTATTTAAACCAGATCAAAAAAGAAAACACACTGCATTATCACTGAGAGAAACTTATTTTCTAGGGCATCTGATCTGTACACATTAAATACCAAAACACAGTTTTACAGGTGCAGGCCTGAGACAAAGCTAAACAACAAGCACACTACCTTTATTCGACTGGAGGATATGAAGCATATTCTGTTCAAGTACTTATTTCCTGCTTTTCACAGACCATTCCTTTTACTTTGAGACACGTCGTATGGGAACATGAGAAGCCAAAACCTCTCTTACTACTGGCTTGGAAGAATGTCATTACCCAGCACTCCCCTGATATTGCTTTCATTTTTGTTCAACATTCTGAAGAAATATAACAATTTTGCACACAATTTCCACTAACACTGGGAATTTTCATAATAAGAAAAGTATATATCTTTGTATCAAGTAGCTGGAGTATTAAATATGAGAAGCTTTGCCTTATAAGTCTTTCAAATATGTCTTGTCCTGGCATAAAAAAGTGTCAGAAATCTGTGAGCTCGTGTTGTGTAACACATTATACTGTCTAATCTATTGTTGTTGCTATTCACTGTTGTCTAGTTCATGGGTTCAAACACAGTCTGTTGGCGTGCATTAACAGAAAATCTGCTTGTATGTTTGCACTTACTTTCAAAACTCACTCTCCTTCTTTCTTTGATGTGCTGTTTTGGCTGGAAAGTGGAGATGCAGCACTGTGATCTAGAGTTTGGAATTTACCCTTCGTCTGCCAGAAATGTTTATCTTGCGCATCCATATTATTTTGTCTTTCTTCCCTCCACTGATATTTATGCTGTTTGGCACAGCATTGTCTCACTACTTGCAATACATTAGCATTGCTCACTGCATTCTCCTTTTTATTGCTAGGAGTGGTGCCAGTCACATTCTGCAGTATCTGAGTTCCTGTCTGTTTTATATTATCTTCTACACTCATTCCATATTACTTCTCCAGGTTGGCACTCCATCTCTATGATCTAACCTATATATCTTTGGGTTCTGCTGCAACTGAATATCTCTGAGTAACTTTTCACTGTGTTCTCCAGAATGCTTTTCTATTGACTGGCCTTTTTCTTCTCTGACCATACATACGAAGCTACTTCTCTTCTTCTGGACTTGTTTGCCTCCCACTCAGTTTCCTTGTAATTGCAGTGTGCCCCAACTCCTTCCATTATTCTTTTTCTTTTCTTCTTTATAAAACTGCTATGTATCTGCTCAGTCTGCATATCTCCATAACTTGTCTCAAGCTGTTACCGTTAGTGTCGTTGGGTAATCCACTAATGCAGGGAAACCTAGATCAATTAACTTTCTCTTCAGATAGCCTACTTCTTTGTGACACTAATTCAAGTCTGCAGAAAAGTCCTCCAAAATTTTCATGCAAAGTTGTTGCCACAGAATACCTCTACTTTTTCTGCTATGTTGAATAATCCGTTCATTTGTGGGGAAGGGGTTGATAGCCTTTGGATCATATCTTTAATAGTCCTACTCCATTTTCTTTCTTTCAACCCTATTTCAACCCTATTTTAACCATTGCATGATATATTTTTTGATTGTACATGTACCACTGTACATATTGTTTGATGTGGAGCTTTTCTCCCCGGGCCTCCGCTGTAAATGGACCTCGTTCCAGTTGGACTTTCCCAGTAAACAAATGTAAAATAAATAAATAAAATAAATATTTTAACACCTCTTTAACCATGTTTTCTGTACAAACTATCACTTTTTAAGTTTTTATGATCTCTGGGGTTCCAATAATTTGCACATTACACATTCGGCTTCAATGTTTTTAAATAATTCACTTTTAGCTGTAGCATATGCATTTTTCTCTCTAGCCCATGCCATTTATCTGATTCTTTATTTATTTCCTTTTTTCCTGCCCTTTATACTTTTTCATGTTATCAACAATCTGATTTTGCATATTGTTAAGCACACCTTGGACATACAGTACAGTAGAAATGTATGCTTCCATGTTGTGTGTAATCACAAAAATGTGCTCAAAAAGCTGTATCAGTTTCTTTTCACAATTAGCATTCCTTAAAATGAGTAATTCATTGTGTTCCTGACATTTTGCCTTTAGGTTTTTTCTAATACAGCTCTGTTACAACTAGTTTTATTTTGCTGACTTACTGTGCTGGTGGAGAGTGAAAGGAAGGGACAGAACTAAGCAATCATGTTATCCTGGGCCAAGCCACACCTATAACAGCCATATTCATAATATCGTCCCTGACATGGAGTTTTTCCTTTAATTCTAGGTTTTATTCATGCCAGTGAACCACCACCGTGGTTTGATTTTTAATTTTCTATTCCATTTGCATCTAGATGGAAATGCCAATTCTATGCATTTGTTTTATTTCATATAAAACTCCTTTACAAAACTATCTTTTGAGATGACGTCTGGGGTAGTGAATTTTGAGACTTCATAAAAAATTGAGGTGATCTGTGCTTTAAATTCATTTAATTCTGATACGTTGATTTCAGGGGGCTTAGATAGTTTGAGAAAAAGGGTTGCTTATGGCTTGACTTAATTGAATAGAAAGTTGTTAGTGGAGTTGTGCAAGATGGCACTACATTTGTAAGTAACAGGTCAAGAATAATTTTCCTCTAATTGCACAGTAACAGTCTGGTTCATTCAAATTTTATTTACTAGGTCTGAAAACTTTGGTCTATATCCTCCCTTGTATGTGTAGGTACTCCCTCCATTTTATGGGTAGGTAAAGTCTCCCAGAATGATGTTCATATTTATATAGAGTTCAGCTATGATATTTAATTGCCTAACATGATCTTCCATGGTCATGGAAGTTGTCCTGTAACAAGATATTAATTGAAAGATGATTTTGTTAAGTGCAATTTTGAATTTGAGAAACTCCATTTATGGGTCTGTGGGAATCTGTCTGGAGATGATATGGTGTCAGACAAATATAGACATGCCACAAGAGTTGCCTTTGGTTCTGAAGGAATAGGAGCAGCTGAACCCAGTTATGGACAAAGTGATTTCTGGGCATTTAAAATAGGTTTCCATGATTACAAATATATGGATGCCTTCTATATGCAGGGGTGCTTTAAGGTTTGGCTGCTCATTCTTTAAACATCTAGCAGAGACACTTTAATGTAATACTGTTTTGAAAGTGATATGTCCACTATGCTGGAATTTCATTTATAAAATTTTGACTATAAAAGTCACTCCAGATTTAATAAAATCCATATAGGCATAGTGTAAAGCCTACATGGAAGGTATCATAGCTATGTACACGGCCCCCCCTCAGTAGCGCACCATGCATATTAATGAAGGCATGTTACTGAGGGAGATCCATGTAACACAGTTATTGAATCAGTGTAGGGAGTGTGTTACTGTGCCCGGAGATGAGTTACACACCCCCTGCAGTGAAAGTGCAGTACATCAATGTATGCATATGTAGTAAATTTAATTTTTTTTTATTTTTTTACTTTTTATTTTTTTTAATGTTTGCTTGGCACAGCACAGCGAGCAGTAATTGGTACATGCCAGACATCTAAAAATAGAAACTGGATGCATTTACTTATGAATGCAAAGGTCACGTTTAAGCATAGCTGAGCGGGTTTTGTGTGGCACACTGTGGTGCTCAGCGGTGCTGAAAACGTAGTAGAGAGGTATATGTAAAAGTATAGCAAAATTCTACATGTCTACATAGCCAAATGATTAGAATGACAACTGTAAATCCAGTAGGTGCAGGGTTTGAATACACAGACAGATTATTAAGCATTTATTTTGCAAATACAAATTCTGCCAAATATTTTGAAATCCTGCTTTGCTGAGTTCAGCTAAGCTCTGCTAAGCATAGCTAAGCCTTGCAAAACACTGCTTAAACAAGAAATGTTTTAGCACCGCTTAGCTGGTTTTCACACTACTAATTGGTGCGAAGCACTGCTCAGCATTTGCTAGCCTAAGCACTGCTCAACTCAGCTAAGCTGGTTTGTGCACTGCTAACTATTACTAAGCATTGGCAGTTTAAGCATTGCAGAGCTCAGCTAAGCCAGTTTGCATGGTGCCAAGTGACACGCTGAATTTTTAAAAATGGTACAGTGATGTGCAAGAGTGGGAAAACAGGCTTATTTAAGTGAAACAGGTGGGAATATAATATAACCTGTTGGAGTTTGAACCATGTAGGGACTATGGCAGGCATTTGAGAGGGTGCATGAATCTGGGCCCAGAGGTGGGGCATTCCGGAGTCCAGGATCATGGTTGGACTGCTAGTGAAATACCATGATGTCTGGCTGCTGTAGGGCTAGTATCAGGGATCAGAGTATAAGTCAGAGGCCTGGGACCGGCTGGCATGCAATCTCACCAGTGCAACATGTACCCCCCACACAGGTGAGAAGGTCTGTCACCATTTCAATGATCTGAAACAGTGGAAGACGGGATTTCTGAACACCTGGGTCCAGGATGCTCGAGACAGGAATGCCCCACAAATTTGTATGTACTGTTAGTATTGTTTTACCAATACCTAATCTGAATGTGTGATAGACAGGAGGGCAATGCAGTTTGCCTGGCCAGATTGTGCCATGAGTGTGGTGAGTACAGATTAATTTGCAATCTCTAGTTACATACACAAGATAGAGTAATTCATTCACTCCCAGTAGGTACATACTGTACAGATTTGTGTAATGCAATGAATGTGCGCGAAGGGCTGTACTGCAGTAACTGTCTACTGAAAAGTATAATGCAATAAAAATTAAAAGATTAAACCTGATAATGTTCATGAAATAAAGATTCTACTGCAATAATTATGGAATTACAGCTATATTGCAATACCTGCATTATCCCAAATGTTGCTTAATAAAGACTCAAAAATATGACAATAACTGCATTAAGGTACCCTAATAAAGCTGTGTTGTGGAATATGTGTGTACGTAGGGCTGTTATTCATGAAATCGAGTATGACATCTGCTCTGAAATAACACACAAAGAATACCATTAACTAACTCAAGGTTAGCTAAGGAAGAGTGTTATGTTAAACTTTAGCTGTAGAGCTGTACTACAAGATATATACATTATGACATTTCCTGCACTAACATCTGAAGCAATACCAGCACACTCAAGGTAGAGTGTGTAAATCAGGATTGTCTTGTATTAACCATTGCATTTCAGCTATATGCATTCCTGCTCCTCTGTACGGTTCTGCAAGCAAGTATGAAACTGTAATAGCTGTAGACTGAAAATATACTATCTGCAACTATATATGGGTCAGGTAGCCACCTCAATACTCCAACATGGTTTGCACATGTCACAGATATTTCCACCCACTAAGAGTTTATTGTGTACACCTCCATTCTCTGTATTAATGTTTACCTAGTATCTCTGTCATATATGAATCTCATGCTTGTGTGTTCAGCTGTCACTGCAGTCTTATATAAAACTGTACTATTATTACAAGGTCATATGTTGTTTCCTGGTTAGCTCTAGGGAACAATCAGGCAGTCAATAGTCAGCAGTGGCTCAGTAACTCAGTTTGTTAAATGCTGTGTCCGATGTACATTTTGTCACACACAGACCAGGGTTTGAATCCAGTGACAAGTACTATTAAATATTATTGAATCAGTTATGTATTGTTAACATATTTTCTCCCCACAGGAATTACAGGTAAGTGGGTGCAGTAGCCATTATTATGGGTTAATAACTTGTGTATTCAGAAGTAACAGACTGTTAACAGCATTGATCAGGAATGTGATAAGACTTCAGAAAATAAAGGCAACAAGTACAATACTAATAAAATATATTACAATAAATAAAATGCGTAATCTTGATATGGCTGTGTGTCTGGTGTGTCTGTGTACATTTGCTGACAGTATAACCTTATGCCTGCAAAGGATGGCATGATAGTTGTTTACTCTCAGTACTGTAAATGATACATGTCTCTCAAGTATTACACTGTCACAGACTGTAATCACTGCTGCCTAATCCCTCTGTCACAGATCTGTTATTGACATGATTATGTCAATAGCATAGTCACACTACATCAGTCCACAGTACACCTTGGTGGTCATATAGGTCCATCTGACATGTAATAGTCTTCTGTAGTTGTGTACATGTACATGTTACAACTTGGCCCATACTGTTCCATGTGGATAGCTTGAGAGGTATGTATGTTCTACAGTAGCTATAGGACACTGTTATACATTAAGGAAGGACAGACCTGTAGAGAAATTAACATTACTGTTGCAAACTATATAACCTATACTGGTACTAATGGTCTGTATTTCTCTCACCCCACCTCCCCTTATCTTCATCATAATTTATTATTGTTATACATTGGTTATGGTTTGCTATTAACAAATGTTGTTCTCTATATGTTATGTTGGGCCTTGTGTTTTATTATTGTTATGTAATACAATGGTTGCATACTAACATAACATGTTGAATTACCTATGTTGTTGGCCTTATGCTGTAACTGTTACTGGCATGCTTTTACTATAGTGACTGTTATCTCACTTATTGTTGTGTTCCATATACTATGTAATGTTATGTTACTGGGATATCTGCAATGTTCTGGCATGCTGTTATAACTAACTAAATATTATGTTCATTACTAATCTATACACATTGAAATACCTCAACACCACAGCTCAATTGGGTAGACCGGCTACTGGCGATCTGCCTGCCCTACCTCAGCCGGCCATGGTACTGGGTCCCAGCATGTCTGGGACCCAAGCCAGGGGTGCCCCCTCTGCTGGCCCTGCACCACCTATAGGTGGAACTGCCTCAGGGGAAGGGACCCATCTCCCCCTTATGAGCGGGGGCGGAAGGGGGGTTGTTACCCAGAATCATCTACCAGTGATGGTGTGCACAATAGTGCATCATGGTTATCAGAATTGCATGTCCCAGACTGAGGGCAGACTGGCCAACCTAGAGGGTGAAGGTGGTCCTAGCACCCAGCTGCCAGCACAGCCATGTGCAGGGCAGTGAATGATCAGTGCTGCTTGCCAATAGGTGGGGAGCTCAGTCACACTACTGCCATCTGGGGGCACATGGATCTCTGATTCCACAACATCCTCTCCATCCAAGGTGTTTAGCTCCCTCATGTGTCACACACTGGCCTGTATGCTGTCTTGTCTGTCTTCAAATGCAACCTCTCCTACCCAACTTACCTCCCCACATGTACCTATATCCCTTTCCCAACATTCCACTCTCTCCTTAAAAAAGGCACATGTCCCGCAAAAAATATCACCCCATATATAGCTCTCCATTTCGCACCCATGTGCACTGGACACAATTAATTATTACATGAATTAATCAACACAGTTATGTTGCCCTCACCCTTCTCTCTGGGGTGTGAGGCTCCAAATTCAAAATTCTGTACAACATGCACAGCTGTTGCTGTACAAGAAATGGAGAGCTATGGTCCTTTCCTACACCCATCCTGCACATCCCTACCTGTCTTTGAGTATGTTTTTCCCTCTGCTTGCCCCCATTTCACCACTTTCCTATCACCCCATTTTTCTTTTCTTTTTTAATAATTACAGCAGGTTTAAGCACAGCTAAGCAGTGCGGTGAGCCGCTCAGACCCATTTAAAACTGCTTAAAAGTATATTAATCATCTTATGTGTTTCTGACAGTGTTAGGTACATCTGCAAAATAATCACCCTTCCACCACTCAATTCCAGGCCCCTCTCATCTACAACACAGTGCATTAGCCCACTAGGCCACTCAGCTCTGCAATTAAATCAGGTGCTTCCACCAACATATCCTGATTGCCACTGACACACTGCAAGTACATATAATGGGGAAATTGGTAGTGTATATGGGACTGCGATGCAGACACTGTACCAGTACACAGCCAAATAAATAATAATGGATATGCATGAGGCCTGGGATAACAGGTATAGCTGTTAACTGTACAGACTGTTGCAAAATGTCCACAGTTGTGCCCCCTAGGTGTGGCATGGTTTTGACAAAAACATATGTATCTGCTTAACTACTGGCAAGTCATTAAAGCTTGAGGTTAAAAGATCATGACAGACATTTTAGTGTCACACTTCATACCCATCAGAAAACACACGCTAATGCAATTCCGATGTCACAGACTGTATGCATGCCCATATATCTTGCACATACAGCTGCTGCAGCAATGACTAAGTAGCGTAGTCTATTAAATGCCTTGCATGCAGTACATTTTACCACCCACAGTCCTGGGTTCAAATCCAGTGTGATGCACTACGATTACATTCTTGTAAATACAACAAATAATGACTGAGTCATGCAATTTTCACCAAAGCAGGTTGCTGCTACTGAGTTAATTGCTACCCATGTTAGCAAGTCAAAGGCCTGTAGGTAGGGACACACTGTACATATTCATATAGCCTGCTAAAATCTCACCTGCTACTCTCTGATTGGCACTATTACATAACAGATGTACCTTAACCATATGCCTTGACTGGACTGCTATGGATACTCTAACCCTGGCTGTGCTGTAATGACAAAGCTGACACTGTTCCCTCAGAGGCACATACAGCTTGCTGTCCTCCAAAGTGCTCATACTCCCCACTGTGAGTCCTAGGCAAATAGCATCAGCTGCAGACTGCAACATATGTAGCTGTATGTCAAGTTACCTGCCACAGACCTACCATACCTCACAACCCCTAGAAATAGGGATCCACACAACACCCATACATAAAGGGGTGGGTGGCAAAGGTCAAGTGACAGGGACATGTGTCACAGTCTGCCCCTACAAACTGATAGACAAGCAGCTACTGCAGCATCATGCATATTCTGATGAGTATGATGTCTGACACTCACATGTTTTTCCCCCTTGCTGACCTCAACCCAAAATGTTTAACACTGAACTGCCAGATAATCACAAAGTCATTTGACAATGGCCAAACATAGCATGCAAAACTGTGGCTATACCTCATAAATCTCAACAGTGGATAGCATTTGACCTAAGCTTTGCAATGCTGTAGTCTCCACACTTCACTAATGTCTATTTCACAGACTATGAAAGGGGTCAAGGCCTACATGAAGGCTTTAAATATTGCACTGTTGTGTCATGTCATTGACTAATGAAAGTGCTACCCACTGTACTGGATGCAATTAGCAAATTTGAGCCATAGAGTGGTGCACAAGCAATCACCTGAGCATTACCTACAAAAGGCAAGCAGTTGCCAATGAAAAACAGGTCTGTAACTTGCTTTACCAAGACAGACTGCAATTTTGGAAGCATTTTTTCTTGAGGATTTGTGCAAAATGGATCACATCACTCTACCAGGTATGTAATACAAGTCTCCATATAATGGAATGCAGATGAGAGGATGCAGTTATGGGGAATAGGGATTATAACAGTAGGCCTGTAGTACATCTCTGAGAATGACATACTGGTGATAGTGTTCTCTCCAACAGCTACAGGCATGCCTCTCAACTGTGCCTGCTGTGAATTACATCACAGCTGTGGCCCTCTCGGTCCCTCCTACAATGGTCGGCTCCTGTACAAATTCTACTGGATTATGTGTTAGACATATTGACACAGCTGTCATATCACATGATGTACTGTCATACACCTCCTCTCAGTCTGTGAATGTCACACAGGCATAGTTCAGATATTATAAAGGTGTCCCTGACTGTCCCAGATGTACTCCGGCCAGGTCACAGTTGGGAGCTATGGCTAACATACCTGGCAACCCCCTACAGCAGGATGTCAGGTCATATCCATCATTATTGGGGGGATACAGGCCAAACCTCAGCAACAAGAGTGTACATATTGGTCATCCAAAGTAAGAGTATGAATAGAGTAACAGTATTACTGTAGCATATCTGTTTTCTGAGGGTTCTGGCATGTGATAGCTAGATTCTCTATATTCTGAGAACAACCATCAATTATTGGCCAACTGTTTGCCAGACATCCACAAGTTTGTGCCAAAAGGACCACACATATTAGGCACACATACACATTTGGCAAACATCTGTAAACTGGAGAGGTATGAGCCTACAGGGAGGATATACTACAGCAGGTTTGCATTGCCATCTCTCATTGTGGCACACTGATGTTGCTGGACTGTCCCCATATAGTTGTAATAACACACACCTATGTGTCTGACAGTGGCCGTAGGATATAGTAGTGGCACGTTGCCCACAAGGGACAGGGGACACACCACAGTAGATGGCATTGATGGGTGTGGAGACATACAGCACACCCTGTCACGGCACACAAGGACATAACTGGTATAGTTATGGTGATAGTGACATACACAGTGCGTTGATAAACTGTAGGGTATGGCATGGAAGGTAGCAATGGATAGTGCAGGCCAATTTGGAGGTGCAGGGTCTGTACATAGGGGATATCAATGTATCTGGTCCTGTGATGTGTTTCCCTCTTGTTGTTTTTCAGAAAGAATTTATCAAAGCAGGCACCTGCCATTTTCAGACGCTGAAAATAATGTCTTCCTGGATGGCCTCAGACTGCATCACAGCATTCTGCTGTCCAGGACTCACCCACATCATGACCAGTGTGCAGCACTGTGAGCTGACCTTATCACAGCAGTCAACCAAGTAGGCCTACAGGACAGAACCTATGAGCAGGTCCAACACTGGGCAACAGATATGGTCAATGCTGCACAACAAAGGGCTGCCACTGTGGCCAGGGACTATGCTGCCACCGGTGGATGGCCTGCAGCAGAAGTACCACTCTCAGCCACAGAGGACTTCCTGGCAAACCTGGGAACAATCACCAGCTCCCAAGCATCAAACACCCTGTACATCGTGAAGGTGGGTGCCACAACATCCACAGCAGAGGTGCATCCAGGTAAGCTTCCTGTGTTCATCACTGTAATACTGTATCAGTCAATTTGGCAGCCTCTATATACCAGTACATGGGTGTCAGGTCTATCTGCATTGGGGGGTGATTTGGTTTTAATGCACAGTTGTGCACTCATGCTCAGAATCTCAGAAATGTAGGCAGTATTACATTAGCTACTGTACATGTTGATATACACACATATTACCCTGTAACGATGCCACATTTGGTGTTGCTGACAATACCCTTCCCTCACATTTCCATAGGTATGTCAGGTGTGGCTGGAGTTCAAGGCACTGTACCTGGTAAGTGTGATACTTTTGTTATATGGATCATGTGTATATATATATATATATATATATATATATATATATATATATATATATATATATACCCTAAGAATGTTAATGGCTGACATTTTGCCCTAGGAAAAACTGTTTTTCTTAGCCAGAGTGCAGTCTTGTTGTTTTATGTTAATTGTAACACTCATGCATGCTGCTAAAACTAATTTTGAAATGTTTTGTTCATGACTAACCGACATATTTTGTAAAACCTCAACACCATAGCATGTCTGGGAAGGCAGATCCTGGGGGATCTGTCTGTCCCGCCTAATCTGGCCATGGCACCAGGCCCCAGCACATCGTGAGGGTCAGCCTGCCACTCCTGTCCATCCCCCAGCACAGCCAGCTTTGGGGCCGTGAAGGTGTAGTGGTGACTGGCCATGGGTGGGGACCTCAGTTCCACTGTATCCATTTGGGGTCTCACGGGCATCTGATTCCCAACCACCCTCCCCGTCCAAGGTGTTTACCCCCCACATGTGTCATATCCTGCCCCTATCTGCTGTCTTGTCTGTCTTCCTACCCAACTTACCTCCCCAAATATACCTACTATCCTTTCCCAACATCCCACTCTCACCTTAAAAAAAAGGGCATCTGTTCCCAAAGAAAAAAAAATGATGCCCCATACATAGCTGTCCATTTCGCACACATGTTCACTGGACACATGTAATCTGGTCCAATTGGCTTAACAATACGTTACTGTTGTCCTCACCCCTCTCTCAGGGAGTTGAGTGCCCAAATTCACCTCCACATTCTGTAGAAATTTACATATGTTGCTGTAGAAAAAATGGAGAGCTATAGACCTTTCCTACACCCATCCTGCACATCCCTAGCTACCTTTCATACTGTACTTCCATCTGCATGCCCTTTTTTTCATCACTTTCCTATCACTCCTTTTTCTTTTCTTTTAAAGAAATTAGCGTGGGGTAAGCAGGAGTAAGCTGTGGTAAGTGAAGCTAAAACGGATTAACTGTGTGTTGGCATCACTTACTATCATGCAAACCCACACAAACATAGCTTACAACTGCTTAAAAGTGCCTTAATAACTCTGTATCTGTCAGACCTTGCTCTGCCCTGAAACAAAATAATTAGCCCTGCCAAGTCTCAAACCTGGGATGCTGTGCTCTACAATCACAGCAAAATGCCACTACACCATCGGAGTTGTGAGAAGCTGTCATGCTTTAACAAACATATCAAGCATTCTCGTCATTTAACATTAAGGAAATAACAAATCAGCCCCAAGTCTCAAAGCCATGACCCTGTACACTATAATTAGAGCAATGTACCACTACACCATCTGAGCTGCAAGAATTAATGCTGCTTTTTCAAAAATATCATGCAATAGAAGCATACAACATTAAGGAGAAAGCTCTGTGGAATCATTCATGAGCTGTATATATATATATATATATATATATATATATATATATATATATATATATATATATATATATATATATAATAGTAGACACATAATATAGATATACATATATAAATATATAAAGGAAGAGAAATATATATATATATATATATATATATATATATAGCTAGATAATACATATATATATATATATATATATATATGTATGCACATAACATGCAGTGCAGTCAGATCTCAGAACCATCCCTCTCAACTTCTTAGTGCAAGACACCTATACAAAGGCTGTAAAGGGTGGGGAATGAGCCAGATATAGGGGCATATTTCAACTACTGCTGTTAAAATGAAGACATTTGCTACAGCAACAGGGTGTGTTTCAGCAAACAATTACTGAAGGATATGATGATGGAAGCTGAAATGTTATATAATTATTTACTGACATAAATCCTTGGATCATTGCAGTGATTTACTAGACAAATACAAATAAATTGTGGAACAGAACAAAAGTATGGGCCAAACATCTGGACATTCTGTGACATTCTCCTGGCAGTGGAGAGGTATGCTCCAAACCTCTTCTTGCAATGAATCTGGACCAAGCCTGACAACGTGGGGGGTCAAAGGCATGACATATCCAAAATACATGAGTAGATAAGCTGAGAAAGTTGATGTTGTAACACTGTATGTCCTAACATATATTGACTGAACTTTCACAAGTCTGGGACTCAATTGCTTCTCATTAGTTAGTAACCTCAATCCCCACATCATCCCATTAATGTGTCAGGAATACATAACAGTTATGGGGACCAGACCAATGATATCAGCCAGAGAACTGGACATTCTATGAATGTGTGAACATAACACAACATTAGGGGAAACTACACTCAGTTAACAAGCAACATCCAAACTACAATCAGACTGACAACACTACCCAAATCCAGCTCTGGGGCTGTATACATGCATTTCCAAATATAACAGGCACTACAGGAATGTAACACTAATGGAAAACAGACACTGGTATGAAAGTGCATACCCTCAACCAATTGCATTGCACCACAGTCACAGAGACATACCAGTAAGCAAACTGAACACTACAGTATTATGACTGTATGAGCAACAATATCCCATTTGCCACTCACACATTACCTCTACATATACTGCCCCAGTCCCAGTGTAGTGGGAATATTGAGGTGTTATGGGACATGTCACTGTCTACTCGTACAAACATATACAGGTGATAGGGAACCAGAAACCAGAGCAGTATGCACAGTCAGATAGAAATGACCCATGACACTCACATGTACCCCCTACCCATCCAAATGACATGTACACATTAAACTGCTACACAGTCCAAGTGTAGTGGGAATATTGAGGTGTTATGGGACATGTCACTGTCTACTCGTACAAACATATACAGGTGATAGGGAACCAGAAACCAGAGCAGTATGCACAGTCAGATAGAAATGACCCATGACACTCACATGTACCCCCTACCCATCCAAATGACATGTACACATTAAACTGCTACACAGTCCAAATGGTCTGTTAACAATGGCCAGAAATTCACAGACTTCTCAAATGTACAGTTTCCCACAGAATGTATAGGCACAGGATTTACATCTATAGCCGCTTCCTTGTTACATGTCTGGGGGGGGGTCTATGACATCACTGGGATGGTAGCAGGAATGAAGGCAATAACAAATGATACTACATACCTCTGAACCTCTTAGTACATGACATCTGGACAAAACCTGACATAATTGGGGGACAGAGACCCAAAAGCAGAGGTATATTGGACATATTGCTGTTATAAATTTAGACAGTTGCTGGTGTTAATGAGTTTGTTGTCACATATCTTTTCTGAGGGATATGAAGTCAGTAACACCAATGAATGTTAGCATGTACTGACTGCATTCCACAGAGTATCCTACTGATTAGCCAAGGACAATGACTGTCTAGGGAACAGACCAAACATATAAGCCATGCATCTGGACAGTGTCTAGGCCTCTGAACAGTATAGGGGTATGACCGCAGTCATGTAACAGAATGGAAATCCCCTGACAACTGCTAAACATATCACCCAGCACCTTATGAAGCACAATAAGACCAACATGACACTCCCCCATATCAGTTCTGGGCAATTACCCATGTATATTCAAATATAGCATGCATTACAGGGATGGAACTGTAGTGAAAAGCAGATAGTGGTGCAAAAATGTCCACCCAAAAACAATTGCACCACTGTCACAGCAACATACTGGTACCCAAAATGAACTCCATAGTACTACTATCTGAACAAACATATCCTGATTGCCAGCCACACACTACACTGACATATACTGGCCAAAATCACAGTGTACTGGGAATTCTGGGGGCCCTTACAAGCATACAGACCTGATGGACCACCAGCAGGCATAGCAACATGCACAGTCAGATAGGTAAAGGATTATGGCACTCACATCTGCTACACTCCCTACCCAGCCCAACAAACATCTACACACAACACTGCTACACCATCTTGGCAATCTTTTCACAATGGCCAGACATACATAATTGTCATATATACACATTTCCACAGACTTTTCCTGGGTGTGGAACCACACATACCTTGGCCAAGATTCTGCTAGGCACTGGATAATAACTGGAGTCCACTCGGTAACTAATGATATACCATACCTCTGCACCTCATAGTGCAGGACATCTGGACACTGCATGAAGTACTTGGGGGACAGGGGGCCAGAAAGAGGGACATATTACACATAATGGTGTTACAAACTGAAACAGTAGCTGGTGTTACATGTGTTGTTGTAACATAATATCCCTGAGGAATATGATGTGTGGAACACTAATGGATGTCAACAGTTAGTGACTGCAATCCTCACATTATCCTACCAACTCCACAAAAACAGACGTTGTTTGAGGAACCGACCAAACATAATAGGCAAACCTCTGGGCACTCTGTGGACAACATGCTAGTTGAGAGGTATGTCAGTGATATATCACTGCCAGATGTCAAGTCACTCAGTGAATGCATGTCCAGATGAACCCTGTCAATCTAGCAACCCTCCATGTGTTTAATAGCACTAATGACTTACAATCTGTACCCAATTCTGGGGCTTTGTCCTCCATGTTGTTGGGCTGTCTCCACATGTCCAGTCCTGTGAGGTATTCCCACTCACTGTCTGTGAAGCTGTAACCTCCACACCTCCATAATGTTCCCTGCACAGGCAAGGAA
Source organism: Protopterus annectens (assembly GCF_019279795.1). NCBI lineage: Eukaryota > Metazoa > Chordata > Ceratodontiformes > Protopteridae > Protopterus > Protopterus annectens. Next base: position 1,066,953,297 of record NC_056735.1, on the reverse strand, counting down.
AAGGGGCAAGACCCACATGAAGGATGTCCGATATGTTGGAACTAGCAGCAGTGCCCAGGCCCACACCACAATACTATGTGGGCATCTACATAGCTGTATGGCCTCAGCAATACCTGACAGGACAACATCAACCCCCTCAAGGTAGGCTGAATGCCTTTGGTGGACAGCAGCAATACATGACTACCATCATAGGTGGAAATGATCGCTGGATGGGCCAAGAAGGAACAGGTGCCTCATTGGCAGCCATGTCACCTTGTTCTGCACAAGCAAATAAGGTCACAGGTGATGTACACTAAGGCTGTCTTTGAGTGTAAACTGGATGCATCCACCAAGGCCAATCACTAGGACTTCCAGACATTTGTCTGAAATTCTAGAGGCAACACACATATCTGCTCTGTAGTGGTGGTCAATAATACCACATACAAATATGCCATATATATATATATATATATATATATATATATACATATGCAACCAGCTACAAACAGGTCAAGTGTAAACTTCACCCCCCTGCCCCCCATAGGTACACATGTGCATGTACAGCACCTGCCCCCCTCCCTTCATGATCAGGAAGCAGGTCTGTAATGCCCTCTCAAAGGGAACACACAGAGGTGTCAGTAGGACTGATACCATTCCTGGCTGCATCCTACATGAACACAGTCATGGGCTCTCAGACCCATTCTGCAGTGTAGTCAACCACAGCCTGAACACCGTTGTCATCCCATTTGCACAGAAGACAGACAGAAAGTTGATAGAAAACAGGTTAATCATTAGCATGAATTTTCTGAAGGATACACGTCTGAAACTGAAATGTATGCCATTATGTCATGACAGCAGTCCTCAATGACATGGCCAAAAACCTTAGTAATCTCCATTTAATATAATAATATAATATCAATATGCAATAGGTGATAAATAAAAATATACAGCTCAAATCCACAAACGAAGGTAGTGCAGTGGTCAGAGTCAAAGCTTTGCATGGTTTGAGAACTACAACAGGCAATCCAATTTTACATGGGAAAGCAGTGTTAAAAGTACAATTGTTCATATTAAAATATGTGATAATTTATTTTTATCACCCAGGGTAGTGTAGCTTGTGTAAAATGGAAGTGTGAGTGCATATAACATGTGAAACCACCCATGTATACATGTGTCCCATACAGTATAGTTACACCCCTTGCTATTATAGTGGAAGCACATGTTATATGTTATAAGAACTATATACAAATATATGTAAAATGTAATATAATGTGATATAATAATATTATAAGGATATAATATTATAATATTATTATTATAATGTAATATATATAGAAATATATATAAAAGATATTTTATAAGAATGAACTGTGAGCAATGGTTAGCAATGCTCATCTATGCTTAGCAGGTTAAGCATTGTTGAAATGTGAATGCAAAGCAGCAGGTAGCTCATCTAAGTGGATTTGTGCACTGGTAAATATTGCTAAGTGAAGCCAACACCTGATTAAGTATTGGTACATTTAACCATGTGTTGGCATTGTTTAGCATCACACAAACCCAATCAAACCTGCTTGCAACTGTTTTAATCACACTGTTTCCATCAGCCACTGTTCTGCCTAGCAAGAAAATAGTCAGCCCTGCCCAGTCTCAAACCCAATGTCATGTATACCATAGTCATAGCAATGGTAACAGTACACCATTTGAGTTGGAAGGACTACTGATGCTTTTTCAAACATATCATGCAGTATAGTCATTCAATAGTAGGGAAAAGATTCTGTAGAATCAGTCAGGTTTTGTATTTATACATATACACATGTATATATGTATGGAAATGCATATCTAGGGAAAAATATATACATAATATAAATAGAGATATACACATAAAATATTTACATACACATATATATAACTAAATATATATAAAAAGTAAATATATATATATATATATATATATATATATATATATATATATATATATATATATGTATGCTCATAACATGTAGTGGAGTCATACCTCACAACCATACCTCTCAACCTCTTAGTGCAAGAAATCTGGCCAAAGGCTATCCAAATGGAGGGAAAATGTGCCCAAACTAGGGACATTTTAAATATTCCTCCTATAAATGTAGAATGTTGACAGAGTGACAGGGTTGTTTCAGCATACATGTTCTGAAGGATGTGAGTTCTAAAACTGAAATGTATGTCATAATTTACTGAAAGAAATCTGCAGATCATCACTGTGATTTACCAGGGATATAAAAATAATGAATCTGTGGAACAGACCAGAAATATGAGCAATAAACCTGGACATACTGCAACAATCCGGACAGTCGAGAGGTAGGCTGAGAACCCCTTAGTGCATTGAATCTGGACCAAGCCTGACAAAGTGGGGGGAGAAAGCCATGAAATAGGGACATATCTGAAATACTGGAGTAGATAAGTTGACACAGTTGCTGCAGTAATACCCTCATGTCTGTCTTAACATATAGTGACTGAAATAGCGCAAGTCCAACACTAAATTACTTCTCACAAGTTAGTGACTGAAATCCTCACATCATCCCACTGATGTGTCAGAAATACACAACACTTATGGGGGCCAGGCAACAGTACAGCCTACAAATATCTAGACATAACATCACATTAGGGAAACTACACTCAGTTGTTAAGCATGTCAACAAGCGACGTCCAAACTACAGTCAGACTGACACAACACTAACCCAAATATTCTAGGGGGGATTACATATGTATTGGCAAATATATCAGGCACTACAGGGATGTAAAAGCACTGAAAAATAGACACTAGTTTGAAAGTGCATACCTACAACCAATCTCACCACAGTCACAGTGACATACAGGTAAGCCAAAGGAACAGTACAGTATAATGACTGTATGGACAAAAACATCTCAACATGTTTGCTACTCACACACTCCCCCTACATATACTGGCCCAATTCACAGTGTAGTATGATGCCTTACAATAGTATGGGACATGTCTCAGTCTGCTCCTACAAACATATGCAGCCAATAGACCACCAGAAACAGGAGCAGCATGCACAGACAGATAGAAAAAAGAGACATAACACATACATCCACATCCCTCCCTACACAGGTCAAATAACATTGACACACTACACTGCTACACTATCCTGACAGTCTTTCAACAATTGCCAGAAATACACAGGCCTTTCAAGTATACAGAGTCCCACAGAATATCCAGGATTTCCCCTCATATATAAGGCCTCCTCTACGTAACATGTCTGGCAGTCTGATACATCCTTGGGATGATATCAGGAATGTAGGCACTAAATAATCATAAACCATCCCTATAAACCTCTTACTGCATGACATCTGGACAAAGCCTGACATAACCGAGGGACAGACACCCAACAACAGGGGCATATTTGAAATATTGCTGTTATAAATTGAGAAAGTTGCTGGTGTAACAGAGTTAGTTGTAACATGTCTTTTCTGATGGATATGAGGTCAGAAACATAAATGGATGTTAGCAGTTACTGACTACAATCCCCAGAGTATGCCACTGATTTTCCAAAGGCAAAACATGTCTGAGGAACACACCAAACATAGGAGTCAAAACTCTGGCCATTCTTTAGATAGCTCTGTAGTTGAGAGTTATGTCAAACATATAACACTGTCAGACTTAAAATCACACAGAAACTCCATGTCCACACAAACCCTGTTAGACTAGCATTAAACGAAATGTATAACAGCAATACTTACATTCTCTCACTGTTTCTGGAAAATCTGCCCCCATTTTGTTGGCCTGTCTCCAGAGTTGTGGTTGTAAGAGGTATTTCCAAATACCCTCTGTGATGCTGTTGTTCACACAACTCCATGAAGTTCTCTTCACTGGCAAGGAAAAGGGCTAATGCCCCCATGAAGTACTCCATTATAGGAGTGTGTTGCCATGCCATTCACTATACGAATAACAACACAGCTATTCTGCATGCAGTTAGCAAGTGGGGGAAAACCAGCTGGTGTACAGGCCATCAGCTGCTCATGAGCATTACCTACAAAAGGCAAGCTGCTGCCTATGCAATACAGATGTACACCCTATATTGTTTTGTGTGTGTGTGTGTGTGTGTGTGTGTGTGTGTGTGTGTGTGTGTGTGTGTGTGTGTGTGTGTGTGTAAGAGAGAGAGAGAAAGAAACAGTAAAAAGAAAAAAACAGAGCAGGATATAACCACCTACACGTGGGAAAAAAACAGGTATGTCAAACAAGTAAGTATGTAATGGACTGCAGTAGGGAGTATGTAAGAATGAGAAATAGGAAGTTTAACATATATGTCTCAACAAGACATGCTGTACTGATATATTGCTGATCAGAACCTATGGCCATAGCATCTGGGTCTGTCTGCAGTGACATAGATCATAGGTCAGGCCCCTGAGTCTCCCCAGGAAAGGATGGCTCACATATGACTACTACTGGAGTGTGTGTTGAACAATACTTACTGTGAGAATGCTAGGCCAGCTACTGGGATGTCATACATATCCATATCTTAGTTGTGAGTACAACTATTATATACTTGCTTGTCTCAGAAATGTGAGAGACATATGCATGGTATTGGCATAATAAAGTACTGTTGCAGATGTGTGTGTAGACATGCATGTGATATACTGAGCTCATACCATTCATCTGTCCAGTGTTATGCACACTGACCATATGTGTGCCTCATATTTGTAGTCATTTACTCATAGAGTTGTATTATGTCTGGCAAATCCTTGGCAAATCAGTGAAGACTGACATTACAACATCTCCTTCTTTTTCCTCTGGCTGTTCCCGTTAGGGGTCGCCACAGTGAATCATCTGTTGCCATTACTGCCTGTCCTCTGCATCTTTCTCTGTCACACCAACCACCTGCATGTCCTCTCTCACCACATCCAGAAACCTTATCTGAGGCCTTCCTCTTTCTTTCTTACCTGGCAGCCACATCCTTACCATCCTTTTCTCAATATACTCAGCATCCCTCCTCAGCACATGTCCAAACCGATGGAATCTTGCCTCTTCGGCTTTGTCTCAAAACCGTCCAACATGGGCTGACCCTCTCATATACACATTGCTAATCCTGAGCACCCTTGTCACACCGAGTGCAAATCCTAACATCTGTAATTCTGCCATCTCGAGCTCTGACTCCTGCCTTTTTGTTGATGCCACTGTCTCCAACCCATATAACATAGCTGGTCTCACTGCCCTCTTGTAGACCTTTTCTTTCACTTTTACTGGTACTCGTCTGTCGCAAATCACTCCTGACACTCTTCTCCACCCTCTCCATCCTGCCTGTACTCTCTTCTTCACCTGTCCTCCACATGTCATCATTACTCTGAAATGTTGATCCCAATCATTTGAACACACCCACCTTTGCCAAATCTACTCCCTGCATCCTCAACATTCCGCTATCCTCCCTCTCATTCACACACAGATATTCTGTCATAGTCCTGCTGACCTTCATTCCTCTCCTGTCTAGATCATATATTCACCTCTCTAGGGTCTCCTAAATCTGTTTCCTACTCTCAATGCAGGTCAAAATGTCATCTGCAAACATCGTAGTCAACAGGGACTCCTGTATGATCTTGTTTGTCAACCTGTCCATCACCATTGCAAATAAGAAAGGGCTCACAGCTGATCCCTGATGTCATCCCACCTCCACCTTAAAAACATCCATCACTCCCACCGTAGACCTCACCACTGTCACACCACCTTTGTACATATCCTGTACCACTCTTACATATATCTCTGCTACTCATGACTTCCTCATACAATACCACAACTCCTCTCTAGGCACCCTGTCATATGCTTTCTTTATGTCCAGAAAGACATAAAGCAACTCCTGACCTCCTCTGTACTTCTCCATCAATACTCACAGAGAAAACATCGCATCTGTAGTGCTTTTTCCTGGCATGACACCATACTGCTGACCACTACTCATCACCTCCATAGTTAACCTAGTTGGCACTACTCTTTCCTATAATTTCATGCTGTGACTGATCAGTGTTATCCCTCTGTAGTTACTACAGCTCTGCACATCAACCTTATCATTAAAACGGTACCCAAACACTTTCTCCCCACTCCTCGTGTAACCTCTCACTTTTCAAGATATCATTAAATAATCTGGTTAAAAACATGACTGCCATTTCCCCTAAACACCTCCATGCTTCCACAGGTATGTCATGTGGACAAACAGGCTTTCCAGTATTCATCCTCCTCATAGCTATCCTTACTTCCTCCATGGTAAGCTGTTGCACTTTCTGATTCACTATACCAACATCATCCAACCTTCTCTCTCTCTTTCTCTTTATTCATCAGCATCTCAAAGTACTCTGTCCATCTGCTCAACATACTCTCCTCGCTTGTGAGTCCATTTCCCTCATTATCCTTTATCACCCTTATCTGCTGCACATCTTTCCTAGCTCAGTCCCTCTGTCTAGCCAATCAGTACAAGTCCTTTAATCCCTCCTTAGTGTCCAACCTGTCATACAACTCTTCATATGCCTCATCCTTAGCCTTTGTCACCTCTTTCTTTGCCATGCACCTCATCTCCTTATACTCCAGTCTACTTTCCTCATCTCTCTGACAATCTCACTCATTCTTCCCCAACCTCTTTCTTTGTATATTGTCATGTACTTCTTCAGTCCACCACTAGGTCTCCTTGTACTCCTTCCTCCATCCATGTGACACCCAGCACATTTCTAGCTATCTCCCTTAATAGCTCTACTGTACTTACCCAGATATTTGGTAAATCTTCACTTCCACTCACCCAGTGCCTGCCTTAACTCTTCCCTGAACTCCACCTCACAATCACCCTTTTCCAGTTCCCACTATCTGATCCTTGGTGCTGCCCTCAAACTCCTCCTCTTCTTGATCACCAACGTCATCTTACAGACCAACATTCTATGCTGACTAACTACACTTTCCCCTGTCACCACTTTACAGTCCCAATCTCCTTCAAACCAGCCCTCCTACATTAGTTGTATTCCACCTGTGTGCATCTTCCTCCACTCTTGTATGTCACCCTATGCTCCGCCCTCTTATTATAGTATGTATTCACCACAGCCATGTCCATCCTTTTTGTAAAATCCACTACCATCTCACCATCTGCATTCCTTTGCTTAATACCATACATACCCATCACTTCCTCATCCCCTCTGTTCCCTTCACCAACATGCCCATTGAAATCTGCTGCAATCACCACTCTCTCAACCTTGGGTACAGTCATCACCATGTCATCCAACTGACTTTCCATTTCTTTTTCTCATCCATCACACAACCAACTTGCGTAGCATATGCACTAACAACAGTCATTACACCATCAGTTTTTAGCTTCATAAACATCACTATATCAGACACTAATTTCATCCTCCAAAAACACTATTGGCATACTTTTCCTTCAGGATAACCCCTGCCCCCTTTCTCCTGCCATCCACACCATGATAGCACAATTGTGACCTGCCTCCAATATACCTAGCCATACTCCCCTTCCATCTGGTCTCTTGCACACACAATACATCAATCTTCCCTATGGCCATCATATCAGCTATCACTGTCACTATACTACTCATAGTGCCAACATTAAAAGTTCTTACCCTCACTGCTACACTCCTAGCCTTTCTCCTCTCTTCCTGCCATATGAGTGTTGGACATCTTCCAGGGTATGCCTGTCAATGCAAAGGCTAGTGTGCTATCAACTGACTCGTGTGTTACAGCAATATTAAGACAGTGTCACTAATTTTGTCCCATTGCCCCCATGTATGTGTGGCATACTACAGATGTCCTGCTCTAACAGATTGAAAGGGATGACTGGGCAGCAAGAGTGTGAATACAGTGTGCCATACTGACATAGAACAGAAATGTATATCAGGTATTACCTGTGCACATGTCAGTATGAGTAGGTGTATCTGGCCAGCTCATAACAACAGAAATTGGATGCAAAATGTCAGTTAAGTAAGCTGTACATGTTTTACACATCTGTAATCTTTGTTACTGTGCATTCAACAGATTGACATTTCAACAGCTACTGGTTACTGCATTGCCCTGACACAGCCATGGGTACTAAAATAAGCATGGTTATTAGTTTGAAACTGGAGAGGTGTCCAACTGTGTTATGACTTTGTGTCCATGCCTACTACAGACAGCTATATGAACACCTACATAACTGTATGGACTCAGCAATACCTTACTTGTAAAACCTGCCTCCACCAAAGTAGAGTAATTACATTTGCTGGACAGCAGCTATACACAAATCACAGACTTGGTTTCTATATTGGCTACAAAGGGCAAAGTAGGAGGTGGCACCAACTTGGCATCAAGTCAGCCGTTGTCTGAACAAGCATATAAGGTCACAGGTGGATGACTGTAAGGCTAACTATGACTAACAATTGGACACATCCACCAAGGCCAATCACAAGCCCATCTTCCCATATGTCTGCAAAGTCAGAGGCAACAAACCAACCCAACCTGTAATGGTGGTCAGTCAGACCACATACACACACAACATAGCTATAGCCAACCTGCTGTAGATAGGGTTAGGACAAACATCACACCCCCAGCTTAGCATCACTATAGGTGGATATGCACAGCACCCACACCCCTCCCCTCATCACCACAGAGCAGGTACATATTGCCTACTGAAAAGCAACAAACCATGGGACCTGATAACATCCCTGTCCACATCCTACATGAAATCAGGCATGTGCTCCCAGCTCCATTACACACTGTAGTCACACCAAGCCTCGGCACCATCCACACCCCATCTGCATGGAAGTTGTCCAATGTCATTCCTCTACACAGACCTGAATGAGGAATAGAGGTGTATGCAATTAACGGGTCTATATTAGAACATTGACAGCTTAGGTTGTCGAACACTGAATGATCGACCCCTAAGCGTCAAAGTCTCAAAATAGCAAATGGCCGTAAAAGTGAATTCTTTCCTCGGGAATGTATTTGCTTGGCCGTTTTTAGGGATTTGCCCTTTTGCTAATGTAGAGCGGTCTCGGAGTTGGTATATTTAGTTAGGGGGTGTGTGGGGGGTGAAGCCTCCCACCTTATTTAGATTGAAAATGTAAGTCTTTTTTTACAGACGGCCTAATGAATTCTTTCTCGAGGAAAGAATTTGCATTTACGGACATTCACTATTTTGAGACTTCAACGCTTAGAGGTCAATCATTCAGTGTTCAACAACCTAAGCTGTCGATGTTCTAATATAGACCCCAATTAATTGGCCCTCATTGGGAAGGATATGACACATCAGGACCAGGAGTGCAATGCAAGCTGATACTGTCTTGATAGATTACAGGGGCATGGTGTGGTTGTGAGTGGTGGCTACTGGTATTCAATGTAGATGTTTAGGTTCTGTACATGCTGTTGCCTAATGTATGAGGTCCTGTGATGTGTTTCCCTGTTTATGTCTTCCAGGTGCAATGTTGCATCAGCAAAGGGCAACTTTTCCAGAGGCAACTACAATCATAGAAGCCATACTACAGAACCATGCCATAATGTTTAGTCGGAGCAGGCAACATCTGTTGGAGAGGACTGCCCTGTCGGTTGACCTTGTCCACAGGCTAAATGATGTCGGTATGCACGCACGTACATACGAGCAGGTCCGGCATCGTGCAACCAACTTCATACACCATGCCCGGCAAAGGGCTGTTGCCATGGCCAGGGACCACACAGCCACAGGTGGGGGCCCAGACATGCAGCCCCCACTGACACCCACCGAGGAGCTCCTCACCAACCTTGGGGCATCCATCCCATTACAACATCAGGGTACAGATCACCACATGCTTGAGGTGGGTGGCACCCAGACAATGGATGAGAGCGTGCAGGTAAGACCCCAGTGGAGATTACTAGACTAGTGTAGCAGACATACTTGTATCTGGAGAGTATCTATATGCATGTGTCAGGTCAGATTGCAGTTGTGTATGGGGTTTTCTAATGCACAGAGGTGCACATCTATGGTGAAGGACAGCAAATTGTGTAGTATTGGGGGTTGTACTGTAAATGTGCAGACATAAGTTTATAGGTTCATAGGTAGGTACCAGGCTATCTGCCTGAAGGCATTTATAAACCTAGCCAGAATGTGTTGGCTTTTGCCGCCCCTTAGATTAGTTCCCTGTGCCTCTTTCCAGCAGAGCCATTGAAGTGATCCCTGGGGTAAACTTTCTGTTTCCCATCCACTCATCAAGGTTTCTCTTGAAGAGGGTTAGCGAGGAGCTCTGACTAATGTAGATTGGAATCTTGTTCCAGAGCATGGGAAGTCTCTGGGACAGGAATCTATCCCTCCAGCACATGCTATTTATTGTTGTGGTAAGGTTTATATTCCTGGAGCATGTGGCTTGAGAGGATATGGTTTTCTTTAGGTGAAGCATGTCCTTCAATTCTGGGTTGGACATAGCCTTGTATGTCAGGCAGAGATCACCTCTGAGTAGGTGGTATGCAACCGAGTACAGATGGAGTTTCTTCAGTCGAGCTGCATAGGGCATCTGCTTGAGGCCAGTGATCCTCTTGGTGAGGTACTTCCGTGGTCTTTCCAGTTGTTGCAGGTGCCTTCTAAGGTACATCCCAAATGGGGCATTGTACTCTATCATGGGTCTGATGAGTGATGCGTAGAAGGGCCCGATGACCTTTTTCAATCTGGATGCCAACCTTTTTGTGATTAGGTGGGCCACATAGAAGGATTTTCTAACCACTTTGTTAATGTGATTATCAAAGGAGAGGTTACTATCTACTTGGGTCCCCAGATCCCTTATTACGTCTTCTGTATTTAGGGGGGCTACCACCTATGTGGTAGTTTGTGGGTACCTTGTTTTTTCTAAAGGGGATGACTATGCACTTTTTGGCATTTAGCTTGAGGCCATGGTTTTGACACCATGTATCTGTCTCAGTGAGACCCTTTTGGAGGATGTCTGTGCCAGCCGGAGAGTCAATTATAGCCCCTAGTTTGCAGTCGTCTGCAAACTTGGTCAGCCATAGTCCTCCTGTGCTTGCCTGTGCCTCTGAGAAGTATATGCCGGACAGGAGGGGTCCTAGGACTGAGCCCTGGAGAATGCCACTTGTAACTGGTTTAGAATTAGACCTAGCTTCTGCAACTCTTGCCATGTGGGTCCGTGAGCCAGTTGGCAACCCATCTCATGACCTAGGGGGTTATGTTCAGGCTGGTGAGCTTGTTTATAATACCTGAGTGGGGAATGGTGTTGAAGGCCTTTGTGAGGTCTAGGTAGGCTGTGTGGACAACCTTTCCCTCATCTATAGCCTTGGTAACTGTGTCAAAAAAGTCAACCAGGTTTAGGAGGCATGATCTGCCCTTAACAAAGCTGAACTGGGTAGGGTCCAGTGTTTGGAGGTTTCCAATGTCTCTGCTAATGAGATCCATGATGATGCACTCCATAGCTTTGCAGACCAAGCTAGTCAGGCTTATAGGGCTATAGTTCCCGGGGTCCATTGTGGCTCCACCTTTGTGGAGTGGAATAACTGCTGCTGTCCGCCACTCTGTGGCAACATGCTGCATCCATCCTGTACCAATGCCACATGTGAGTCTGCTGACAATACCTCTCTCCCACAACTATCTAGGTCCCTCTGGTCCGCATGTGGGACAGCAGCCTGAAGATGGTGAGTATGAAATTGTTCTGTTGTGGTTTTCTAATACTCTAGGCATGTGAAGGGCATGCAATTTACCATGCACACAACTGTCACTCATAGATGTATTGCTTTATGTGCATGTTCACTTGTGGTGGGGTTAACTGCATTGCATCACAGTGGTCACCACAGGGGCCTATCTGAAGAGAATGTAACATTACTGTAGCATACCTCACAACCTGTCAGTGCAAGACTTCTGGGCAGCAACCAATAAAATGGGGGGACAAATGGCCTAAGGTAGGGACATGTGTGAAACATTACTCTTATACAGTGGATATAAACAGTATACACACCCCTGTTAAGATGCCAGGTGTTTGTGATATATACAAATGGAGGCCATAATATGTCGGTCCACACCTTTTCTAACCTTTAATATGACCCATAACATGAACAATTCACTTGTTAAAAGAAATCAGTCTGTTGGGCACCAAATATGGCGTATACAAACCTTACAATAAGCTGGATGCATACGTGTGCACACCCTTCAAATAATATTTTATTGCAGCAGCTTGTGATTTACTGACAGCATTTAGTCTGCTTGGTACACACCTGCCATCAAGTAAAGGCACTCTGAGTAACACCAAATAATAGTCTGCTGTCCAAGTAGGATATTCATGACATTTGCTCAGTTGCCTGCAACAGCAACAGCCATGGCTTGAAGACAGCTTACAAAGCAGCAAAGGGGTTTTATATTTGAAGGGTATCAGTCAGGAATAAAGTACAATGACATTACCACAGCATTGCATATACCATGGAACACAGGGGAGACAGTCATCAAAAGGTGGATTGAATATGGGACAACAGTGCTGTTGAAAAGAACCTGATGTCCCTCCAAAGCTGATGCAAAGACATGTCCAAACCTGGTCATGGAGGCTGCCAGGAGACATACAGCAACATTGAGGGAGTAGCAGGAATCTCTTGCAAGTACTGCTGTTGTGTACTACATGTGAGAACAATCTCCCATATTCTGCATAACTCTGGCCTATGGGGTAGGGTCAGAAGATGGGAGCATTTCCACACACCAAAAACAATCATGGGTGGATACAGTTTGCAATACAGCACATCAAGTCTCCCAAAGACATGTGTGAAAATGTGTTATGGTGTAATGAGACTATGGATCAACCTGACAGCCACAATACCAAAAGGTACATGTGGTGCACAAGCAACACCTCTCTTCACCTGAAGACCACCATCCCCATGGTGAATCATGCTGGTGGCATCGGCCTGCTGTGGGGATGCTGTTCTAAATCTGGAACTGGGCCTGTAGTCATGGTGGTGGGAATTCTGAACAGTTCACAATAACACTCATGTCCGGCCAAATTCATCAGGCATCTGCAAGAACACTGAGGAAGGGGAGGAGTGTCAGCCTTCAACATGACAAAGACCCAAAGCATTCATCCAAAGTTACCTAAGAATGGCTCCACCTGAACACACTCATGGTTATGGATTGGCCCAGCCAGAGCCTAGACCTAAACCCGATAGCAAAACCCCAATGTGACCTGATGATGGCTGTGCACATGAGCTGCCCTTGCAATCTGACAGAGTTGGGGGGCATTTGCAAGGAAGAGTGGCCAAATAATGCCAAGTCAAGATGTGCCATGCTGATAGACACTTTCCCAAAAAGAGTGAATGCTGTAAGTCACTTACAAGGTGCTTCAGCAAAGTATCATTTTAAGAGTGTGCACACATATGCAACCACCATATTGCACATATTTTGTTCATTATATTTTACACATAACACATTTGTTTGTTTATCGATTAGATTGCACAGGTCATATGTCACATGAAACATAGGTAATATTTTTGAATGCATTGTTGCTGTCTCATTTTATGTATTACAATAACATGGCATGTTAACAGGGTTGTGTACACTTATCATAGCCACTGTAAGCTTAGAAGGTTGGTGGTGTAACAGGAATTGTGTGACCATATATTTACTGCTGGTTTGGAGGTCTGAAACTCAAATGTATGTCATCAATTAGTCATGTCACTCCTCAGATCATCCCAGTTATGTATCACGCAAAGGGGATATGCGAAACATATGAGCCAGACATCTACACATCCTGCAAGGATCTGTACAGTTGTGAGGTATGTTCTGTAGTACTTGCCACTGTTATATGGGTGAACAGCAATGATGTGTACATGGGTGGAGTCTGTGCTGGGGAAGGGCCATCACCTACTGACACTACTCACATATCCCAGAACTCTATATTGTTAGTCACATGTAGAAAAACTGGCTGCGATGCATGATGTTGAGGGCCATCATTCATGTCGCCATTTGGGTAATGTGAGGTATGTGTAACAGATTTGTGCCACCTTACCTGTAAGTGTGTGTGTGTGTGTGTGTGTGTGTGTGTGTGTGTGTGTGTGTGTGTGTGTGTGTGTGTGTGTGTGTGTGCATGTGTATATCAGCCAACCTCAAAGTGCAGGTATTAATGTACATAGGTTGTCTTCCCCTCACAGGTGGTAATGGGGTTCGGGGTCCCTCCTGCTTGGAAACTGATGTCATTGTCTCTGGAGACTCTGACAATGATGACAGGAATAGTGAGGTACAGGTGGAGTTGTCAGGGGCTGAATCTGTGTCATTGGTTGGCACCCCACTTTTGTCCACACCATCCCCGCATACAGTGACAATACCCACACATACCCTGTCACCAGTGGCCACAGATGACGGACAGTTGGCAGGGGGTGGCATGGAACATGCTAATGTGGTGACTATGACAGGTGTGAGTGTAGACACTGGTCATAGCTAGAGTGCAGGCAAAGTCCCACACAATTGGATGTACAGGGGTGCTCACAGGAGGACTGCTGCTCATCAAGCCTCTGTTGCAAGTGCCACAGCAGGTTTCACCAGATGTATGTTTTGGGCTGTCATGGATGCACAGGCACATAGTGAATGCCACACCAGACAAATACTCAGGGTGATGGATACAACTCTTCCTGATTTACGTGGTGACATACATGACCTTGTTGAAGCCACACATCAAAATACTAAAGTCATGAATAGACAGTGGAGTGAGACCTTGGCAATCCACAACCATGGCATGTCAGTGCTACAGTGTGTGGTGGAAGATGGGCATCGGCCACGTGGACGTAGGTCAACACCAACAACATCTGAGAGTCTATGGGGTCCGTGCACATTTGCACTCCTGTAGTGGCAGTGACACCAGCACTATCAAAGGGGGGGGTTGTTGTCCACATCACACCAGAGCAGGCCATGGGCATGTGGTCCTGGCAAGTCCCGTCAGGGACACGGATCCAGCATACAGCAGCCACCATCAGGAAGCAGTACTGCATCAGACCTTGGGCCTAGTAGTGCCAGTGATACCCCTGGCAGGACCAGTTCCTGTGTCCTTGGCCAGAGACAGTGAACTGGACACCTTGCCATGTACAGTCCACGACTGTCCAACATACCCCTGTGTAGGGCAGCCACAAGGCATAACTGTGTGCATACCTACACACACACATATCTGTATCACAGGCAGGACACCTCCAGACATACACAGCACCTCTGCACAGCACCTCTGCACAGCCCATCTATTGGATGCCCCTCCAAACACACACACATGATGTCAACCATATGCCCCAGCCTATGCCTTTGGCAAACCCACACCACACCCTGTGCATATGATGGTACCTGTGACACATCCCTGTCATCCATAACATCGATACAGGGATATGCTAATATGGGTCTGATGCACAGTGTGAATATAGTACAGTGTAGCTGTGTAATACTGTATAAGGTGCTGTCGGCTTGCATTTGTTATGGGTACACATATAGGTGTATGTACCTTATTAGCCAGGATGCATTATTGCTGTTAGTACCATTGACTGAATGTAGTCTGACATACTGTATTCTGTTTGTGTTCCAGGTGTCTGTGTGTCTGCAGGCTGTGGCCCTGAAGACATTCCCAAGAGGGAGTATGGCAAAGTGGGAATACATCAACCGTGTCATAGGCAAGGTACAGCTTTACAATGTACATGTACCAGGTGTGTATGCATGCAGCAGTGTGTGAGGGACACTGTTGTCAGACAGTATGACCTTGCATACATACCCCATTGTCACAGACAGGTAGCCTTCAGGCATGTTACCTCAGTGTACTTGTGTAGTACCACAGGCTCATACATACAGAACAGGTTACTGCAGTACTGTCAGCAGGTCTCTCACAAATGTAGCCATTACATTAACTGCAACAGACTCACTTGTCAACACCTGTTGGCCCTACCTTTTCTTTCCCATACACTCAACCCTGAGGGCATGCATGATACTGTGTATGACAGGTTTGTGGTATGTATTCCTGAGTTCACAGGGTGGACAGGGAGACAAAATGGTATATCCTTTGCATACACACGATAAGGATTGACACAGGAGATGTGCATACAGTAACACAAACACAGTTGGCAATAGACAGATTAGTAAACCTACATATCCACTTTGATGTACTGTAGTACTACTTACACATGACATGCCCCATATAGATTATATGCATGGGACATAGCACACTACCTCTTACAACACATAATGCTCTGAATGCCTTCATGGATGGTGAGATAACCCACCAGAAATAGCATCTGGAGTCATGCATTGCTCCTACAAGCCTGGACAAGTGATAGGGTAGCAAACATTGTATCAACATGATGTTTCAGTCAGGTATGATACGTGATGCTGACATGTGCGTCACTATACTCACTGTGGCTGATTTGGCAACAATATCACATACATGGGCATTGTTAAGGGACACAGACCACATATAGGTTGCAAACATCTGGATATTCCATAGACATCTGTAGAGAGGACTGGCATGGCCTGCACAATGGTTTAACATGCTGCATGTGAGGCAGATGCCATTACCACTTTATATAAAGTAATGTCATTGGGAGGTAGTAAACAGGCATGGATGGTACACACATCAAAATGGTATCAGCCAAACAGGATATGATCTTCACCAAAACACATACAAACACAGTTGTCAGTACTGAGATTAGAACCCCTGCCTATCTAGTTATTTGTACTATAGTATTACGCAGTTATCGCATGCAGAGCTTACTGGGCTGACAACTTGCCAAAGGTGCTGATAAAGAGAATGACATAAGCAGGACTGATAAAGTAGGGCAGTGGGTGGGAAACGTATCAAAATACTTCTTCCTACAAACATACACACTTACACACCCACACCGGATCTGAGAGTAGAACCGCTGCTTATCTAGTTATTTGTACTACAGTGTTACAGTGTTATGCAGTTGCTGCACATGCTACAGAGCTTATTTGACTGACAATTGGCCAAAGGTGCTCATAATTGCACAGCTGAGGTAAACTATTGCAGGTGCCAGAAAGTCTGCCTTCAGTTTTTCCCTTAGAGCTTGATAGTTCTTTCTCTGTTGCACTTCAAATAGCTTAATAGCTTTGCACTTCAACAGGTTTTTGTATCAATTATTCTAGCAAACCTGAGAGCCATGAGCAGTAGTCATACCTCACAGAATTGGCTCCAATACTTAGTAGATATGACCACGCCTCCTGGCATGATTAAAGTGCAGTTCTCTGTGCTTTTGTCCATTAACCTGGTGCACTTGGGCATTCTGAGGCACTGTTGCAACTGCCTCATGTACACAGACAACCCCCTCCTCTAAACTCCCGCCACTCAGACTTGTGAGAGATACCCCTATATTACCAAATTGGAAGATATGCATTCTCTACCAAAGACTGGACTAGCTGGTCAAGAGGAGAAGGGTCAACACCTACACCACAATACATGGAACACATACCCCTCCAGAACACCCACTATCACAGTTCTGACATACAAACAAAAACCACACACCCACCTTCACAGAGGCACTCAATAGAAATTTATCCAAACAGCAGAGACCACCAAGACAGACACCCACTCGACCACCACAACACAGCACAAAACACAGGACACATATGTCACTTACACAGTTGTGCCCCTCAACCTAAGCCCCTAAGGGTAACCACCTTGCCCAATACAGTAATCATAAGTGACTCAATAGTGAAGCACACAGATGTCCCACTCACTAGGTTGAATATGGAGTAGGTAACAATTAGCTGTCTATCAGGTGTCAGAATCCAACACAACACACCCAGTCAAGTCACTCCAAAACAGCTACAAGTATCACTCTGTCATTGTCCATGTGGGTGTGAATGACTCGAGATGCACTTCCCTAGACTACATGAAAAGAGACATGGTTGAGCTCTCAGATTATGTGAGCCAGGCAGGTATGACAGTAGCCCTGAGCAGTATACTACTGTCACCCAGAATGATACAGCAGTACAAACAACAAATGATTAACTTCAGCAATTGGCTTAAGTGTCTGGTGTCATTCTCAGGGGATCCAGTATCTGTCTGCTTGGGATGACATGATTGAAAGACCATGATGGCTTGCCAGAGATGACCTGCTACTGTCATCCCTGGGTTTCCAGGTACTGGCTAAGTATCTTGCCAATGCTATAGTGCCTTTTTAGGCAGTGTTCCAAATCAAATTACCACTGTAACAGCTATAAATGAATGCAATCTGAGGGTAATGCTGCTCAACACTAGACATCTAAATCTCAAGATGTAATCACTCAAAGCACTCCTCAAAATGGAGAACATTGACATTTGTGCTGTAACAGAGATCTGGTTTACAGCAGCAGACAGCAACCCTGCACTACCAAGCTATAACTCATTCCACACCTGTCAGCCCCAAAACATAGACTGCAGCTCCAAAGGCAGTGGTGTCTCCATATTCATAAAGGATATGCACACCTCCAGACTAGCATCCCGGCATAATGCATCTGAGATATTTCAGGTACAACTGACATTGAGTAATAGTGCAATCCAGGTCATAGCCTGCTATAGGCCCCCATCCATGTCCCTAGACTCTCAATCCACATTCCTCAACACCCTGGAATCTATCAAGGTCCAACCCAACACTATCATACTAGGAGACTTCCACTACCCCTCCATCAACTGGGAAAAAACAGGCCCAACACTTATTTATTTATATTTATTTATTTATTTATTTATTGACATTTGTTAACTGGGTTTGTCCAACTGGGCTCGTGGCCCATTTTCAGTGGTGACCCGAGGAGAAAAGCTCCAGTAATACATTTTAAAACAAGTACAATTTTAAACAATATTGATATAATAGCAGTTATAGCAAAATGATTTGCATATATTGGGATACATACATAAAGTTAAAGTTGCATTAAAAAGAAGCTAAGTAACAATTTTACATTGATATAGTTCAATAGGTCAACAATGAACATTTTTTTTGTTTGTATAAAATTGTGCAAATGCATAGTAGACACATTGGAGAGAGAGGTGTAATGAGGTACTAAGTATGGTCCTTTTGAGGGTACAAAAAGGGAAGGAAGACTAGGTAGGGTCATGGCAAGGACAGGTTCTGGAATTGAGAAAATAAGCTTTTAGTTCATTTTTAAAGTGTTTGGTGTGGGAGATTGTTCCAAGCATGGGCAAGGTAGTGTTTGTAGAGTAGTTTGCCTACTGACCTTTTTGGGTGGTAGATATCAAGTAATTGTTGGTTAGAAGTATGGAGGGTCCGGGATGGGATGTCGATGGAGACTAAGGAAGATAGAGATGGACAGAAGGAGGGTTTATAAAGAATAGAGTGTAGCATATGAAATTGATAAGATAGCAGAAACTGGGGAAGTTCAAGCCATTGAAGAGAGTTTAAAGAAATGCAGTGGTGTGAGTTGTATGGGGAGTTAGTAATGAATCTGGCTATTTTATGGTAAGTCTGTTGCAGTTTGTTTATAGTAGAGGCCTGGATATTGGTAAGAACTGGGGCGGCGTATAAGAGGGAGGGGAGGAGGAGTGCCTGGCCCAGGGTAAGTCTAGATTCAGGGGTTAGGAATTTTTTGTTCTGATATAGCAGACCTAGTTTCTGTTTTTTTTTTTTTTTTTTATACATTGGAGTATGTGTAGGTTGAACTTGAGTTTGTCATCGATAATGACCCTTAGGACTTTTGTGTGGGTGTCAGGTTGGATATTTGTATTGTTAGAAGATGTAATAAAAAAGGAGGTTTTGTGATGAGAAAGAGAACGGGGAAGGAAAAGTAGGAGTTTGGTCTTTTTGGGATTTAGGATCAATAGGTTGTGAGAAAGCCATTGTTCAGTGAATAGTAGGGCCTGTTGGGTCAGGAAGTGCAGTTCAGGAATGTTATTTGAGATGGATATAAGTGTGGATTCGTCGGCATACTGAATAAGGGAGGATTCTTTGCATGAGGTGTAAAGATCATTGGTGTAGATGTTAAACAAAAGGGGTCCCAAGATGGAGCCTTGGGGAACACCAGTGGAGATGGGAAAGAAAGGTGAGGAGGATGAGAGCCATTTGACAGATTGTTCCCTGCCAGATAGGTAACTATTAAACCAGGCAAGTGCGTAGGGGGATAGGTGGAGATTTGTGAGTTTGGATAGTAGTAGAGGATGGCAGACAGTATTGAAGGCTTTGGAGAGATATAGGAAGAGACAGGAAATGAGTTTATTGTTGTCTAGGGCCTCTGCAATGATATGAGTGAAGGAGAGGAGGGCAGTGGTGGTGCTGTGGTGAGGACAAAATCCATGTTGGGTAGGAGTAAGTAAGTGGTGTGTGAGGAGGTGATTGAGAAGCTGTGAGTGAATTCATTTTTCTAATATCTTGGAGAGGGGGGACAGAATGGCAATGGGTCAGTAGTTTGAGGGGTCAGTGGAGTTTCCACCTTTATGAAGAGGGATAGTGAAGAAAGATTTCCAAAGGGTGGGGACAGTTGATTCCAGAATAAATCGATTAATTAGTATAGATACAGGATAGGCAATTGAGTCAGCAGCAAGTTTGAGGAATGTAGGAGATAGATTGTCAGTGGAAGGAGAGCAAGGTTTTAGTTTGAATAGTAGAGATTTGATGTAAGTAATGGGAACCGGCGCAAAAGAAAACAAAGTTGTGTTAGTGGGACATGGAGAGGTGGGTGTCGAAGTAGAGTTTGGCTTAGAGGTTACCAGATTTTAGATGGAATAGATAAAGTGTTTATTCGGGAGGGTAGCTGTTTCCTGAGAAGAAGAGTTAGGGTATGGGGAGGGATTAGAGGGCTTTCCAGGATAGAGGATGTTGTTGAGAGTTGACCAACATTTTTGAGGATTGGATCTGTTGTTAAGCTGAGCAGAGCTATAGTATAACTTTTTATCATTAGTTGTATGTTTTTTTGCAAGGTTCCTCAGTTGCCTGTATTTTTGAAGAAAAGGTGGTTGTTTAGTTTTAGTCCAGGTTTTCCAAGCATGATCTCTTTATTTCATAAGGGACCTATTCTTTTTGGAGAGCCAGGGAGCATGGTTTGATTTTACTCTGATCTTCCTAGAGGGAGCTAAGGAGTTTATAGTATTCATGAAGATGCTATTGAAAGTGCTTACAGCATCATTTAGGGGGAGGTGTTTTAGAATGGACCAATCTATGTTGTGGAGAATAGAGTTAAATTGAAATGAATTGAAAGTCGATAGTGTTCGACAGTCTTTGATAAAGTGGGGTTTAGGAATATGGAGCAGTGTCTTAAGATGGTGGTATGGAGATGATCACCGAGGGAGTCAGGTAAGGTGGTGGGATTGTGGTGTTGGTGGGGGGAATTGGTAAGGATCCAGTCTATGATGGAGCTGGAAGAGGAATTTTTATGGAAACAAGTGGGAGATGTTATAAGTTGGTGGAAGCCATGTAGGTGGATACTGAGTTGGGAGGAGTCAGTTGTGAGTTTGGACCAATCAATGTTGACATCACCAAGGATAAGTGTCTCATATGGTATGTTGTGGGAGAACCAGGAGAGGATGTTTTCAAGAATGGGCAGATTGTTACCAGGAGGAAGGTAGACAGAGGCAATTGCAAGTTATTTGTGGGGATTCAGATGGCAGTTAAGGATGATGATTTCGGCTGGGAGGAAGTCAGGAATTGGGGAAGGGTATGGTGAGAGGTTAAGAATGTTTGAGTAGAGGATGGCTACGCCACCACCTTTTTTTACAGGTCTATCAGATCGGAAGATATTATAACCTGGTGGGAGTATTTCACTATTTGAGATGTGTGCCTTGAGCCAGGTTTCAGATAGGGAGAGGATGTGAGGGGTATTGAGAGCTATCCATGAGTGCAGCTCAGTGACTTTGTTTGCTAGACTCTGAATATTCAATGAGTAAATAGTTAAGTATTTGGATGGAGATGATTGTTGTGACTGAGGTTGGTGACTGTTAAAGGAGTAAGATTGGGGCAGTGTAGAGGTAGTTTTGGGGAGAGAAGAGGGGACAGGGTTGGGATGAATATCTCCAGAACAAAGTAGGTTTTTAGTGAGGAGAGAGTGTAGTAGATGCTAGATGGAGTTTATATAGTTTTGACTTATCTTTGTGGGAAGGTATAAAAACCTGTATTATGGATAGTTTATATAGACTTGAGATAGAGGTAGTAAATAGATCAGGGGAGATAGTAAAATATGAAGTAGTTGGATATATGTTCTATGAGTGAGAAGTTGGTGAACATAGGAGTGGGTCAGAGAGATTGGAGAGGTAAGAGGTGGAGATAGAGAGACTAAGGAGTAGTGTAGAAGATATTAGAAAATAATACATGTTGGAATAAAATATGGTCAGAGTAGGTAGAGAGACAGTGGCATAGTTGAGGTGGTGTTGACAAGATTGACAGATTAGTAAGGTGGTTGTGGCAACAGGCAGGAAGTGGAATTGTAGTGGCTAGTGGGACAGGAAGGGGAGGGACAGTTAGGTATAAAGGTAATTGTAATGGGGTGGGTGAGAATGGGGGTAGGGAAGGGGAGCGAAGTGAGACTGAGCATAGCGAGGGTGAACAGAGCGGGGCTAGCACCCTGGTCAAGATGAAGTTATAGAAACAATCAGAAAAGATAGTGAAAAAACTAGCTTGAGAGACAAGGATGTAAAGTTTCTAAAGGTATAGTCACCAGAAATAAAATAAAATAAAAAGAAATAAAATATGAGTAGAAGTAAGCTTACAAAAGGACACTGGCCTCAAGCTACACAAGTAGATTTACTTGAAGGAGACCCAATGCTGTATGGTTAAAATAGGCTACAATAGAGAGGGGCTTTGCAGGGGGAGAGAGAGGTATTACTAGCAGCTAAAAGCAAGACAAAACATAAAAAAATAATATGTAAGAGTCTGAAGACAGTAAAATAAAGCAGGTGCACTAGGAAAGGCAATTATGAGTGAGGCTAGAAATGAATTCAGGGAAGGGTAAGGTGCAGAACAGGAGCATATGCACAGAAACATTATGAGGATAGTGGGTAACCAAAGAGAAAGGATAGGAGCTGCTGGCATCTGCTTTTCGTGGTGACTATAAAAAAACACAGTAAATTCTTATTGTGCTTATTATGTAGTAGTTATTTACTGGGACACATACTTCAGTGGTATTATTTTAAGCTTAAAATGGTGGCTTCCGGACAGATAGTTAGAGTTGCAGGGTATCTGTTAAGGTCCTCAAACCTGTGCTGCCTGTACTGTGGCCAGGAGAAAGCCACAGGGAAAAATCCACTAGGTCTATAAAACAGAGAGGAGGGAGATTAGTTATGAGCAAGTAATTCAGGAAAAGAAAGAGAGACAAAAATGCCATGGGTAGAGAGAAAAAAGTAATACAGATAGGCAGAGACAGTATACCTAGCATTAATTTCCATTGTATGAGTGTCTTACACACATAGCTAGCTAAGAACACAGCAGTGTTTGCACATATGCATAAAGTAATGCAGAACAACAGTAGTTAACAACAGCACAGTGTAGACATACACAAGGCAATAAATCACAAAGCAGGAAAACAGAAATCCAGGATACTGAGGACAACAATTTGTACACTTTCAAGCAATAGTTCTTCCTTTTACTTTAGTGCTACACCAAGAAATTACATTGCAAATACTATAGATACATCTAAATGTGAAGTTAAGGTGCCTGTTGCTCCTTGCAACAAGAAACTTAGCTGGTAAATATTCACATTTACAGTTTTCTTTCATTAAAAAACAAGAAATAACATGAGCACAGTTCAAATGCTAAGCTACCCATGATCATAAGGTGCTGGAGCTCCTTGTGACAAGGAAAATAGACTTTAAATATTCACAAAAGTAGAGTTTCGAGAAAAAGTACACCAAAACTGCATATGCAAGCAATATTCATCTCAAAATAATCACAAAATACTATACGACCTAAAGCAGATAAAGCAACAGAATAATCACCAAATATTGTAAGATTTAAAGCAGTTAAGGCAACAGAAAAGACATCCCAAAACAATTAATGTGAAAGAATCAAAAGTTTACCTTACACAGAACAGAAGATGCTCAGCAGCATGAAGGGGAAAGAAGGTTTCAAAGTGGCTCCTGCTGTTGTGAGGCACCTATGAAAACTAGGAAGAGGAAGTGAGGTGAGGGGGAGGGGTAATGGCTAATACTTGGCTGGGCTAGCTCTCTGGTCAAGATGAAGTCATAGAAACAATCAGAAAAGATAGTGAAAAACTAGCTTGAGAGACACGGATACAACGTTTCTAAAGGTATAGTCACCAGAAATAAAATAAAAATAAATAAAATATGGGCTTTAAAACAACAGCTTTGGCCGTAGTCAACTGGACATATAAGAGAATTTAAGTACCTTTATCTGCACTTTTTTCAAATAATACAGTATTTAAATTGATTTAACTGTGTTGCATGAATATTAACTGAACTGGAAGTTTTGACTGTTCTTCAGTTAGTGCTTGCTTGAATTTTATTATCTGTTAGTAACTGCAGGTGTGGGGGTAGCCACATTCTTTGATTTCCTGTCATTGCCTATTTAAGTGGTACAGTTTGAAATATTTTCTGCTTAAAAACCTCAGCTTTGGCTGGCTAACATCTAGCTGTATTCATCTGGATGTATAAGAGAATTTAAGTACCTTTAGCTGCACTTTTTTTCAAATAATACAGTATTTAAATTGATTTAACTGTGTTGCATGAATATTATCTGAACTGGAAGTTTTGACGCTGTTCTTCAGTTAGTTTTCTCACCCACCCTCCCTGTTTCTGTTTTGGTGTTAATCTTAGTGGCTTTGAAACTGCCTGCCCCTCTTGTAAATTTGTGTTTGGATACTCCTTCTGGGCCATTCTCATTTGCTCACTCAGCTGAGTGCAGTGAGATCATATTCTGATTTCAGGCACTCCTACTGTGCACAAAGAGAGCATCTGGGAAAGAGAACAAAAAAAATTTAAGCTTGTTTCCTGCCTTTCCTGTTAAGTGGCCTAGACTGTTTGTAGGCTTCTGAACCCCCATGCCCACCGGGGTTGGAGGGAAGCCTTCTAGCTTAGTTTTGTTTCTTATAACTAGCCAGTTTTCTAGTTTCAGCACTCAAATCTGTTTCTTTGAACTCAGCACTTGTTCAGAACTCATTGTAAGCACTACATAAGCTGCAAATTACTACAGCACTCAACTTTCCTCACTTGTTTAGTGGAAAGCAGTTTTTAGTACTTAATAAATAAGCACGTATCCAGGCATGTCTAAGGGTCAGCTCCCAGTGGTTTCTCCTGTCTACCTGATGAATCTGGGCATCTTGGGGCAATGCAGCAATTGCCTCATGTACACAGACAACCCTCTCCTCCTACCACCCAACACTACAACCTGTGAGAGATGCACTTATATAGCCAAACTGGAAGCAAAGCTCTCTTCACCCAAGACTGGACTAGACAGTCAAGAGGAGAAGGTAAACACTTGCACCACACCGCACTCATCACATAGTCGCTCAAAAACTACACCACCAAAACACACACATAGAAACACAAAACACACACCTACATTCGCGGAGGCTCTCAATAAAAACCTGCCCAACCATCAGGGACATCCAAAGCATAAATGCAAGCAAACTCCACCCCCAACACAACCCAAATGACACATAGCCCACAAACTCAGTATGCCACTCCACCACAGCCCATAAGGCATAACAACGTACCCAACACTCTAGTCATAGGTGACTCTATAGTCAGGCACACTGATGTGCCACTCACTAGACTAAACAAGGAGAAAGTTACTGTCAGCTGCCTGTCAGGTGCCAGGATCCGCGACATAACTCATGCACTCAGGTCACTCCACAATAAGTACAAATATAACACTGTCATTGTCCATGTTGGTGTGAATGACCTGAGACGTACCTCCCTGGACTACATGAAAAGAGACATGGAGGAGCTCTCCGATCTTGTATCCCAGGCAGGTATGACCCTAACCCTGAGTAGCATCCTGCCTTCACCCAGAATGATACCACAGTACAAGGACAAAATGATTGACTTCAACAATTGGCTAAGCTTCTGGTGTAATTCTAAGGGGATCCAGTATTTGTCTGCCTAGGATGACATGATCGACAGACCATGATGCTTTGCCAGAGATGGCCTGCACCTCTCGCCCTTAGGATTCCGGATACTGGCTAAGGCTCTTGCCACCCCTATAGTGCCTTTTTTAGGCAAGGTTCAAATGACAAATTCACCACTGTAACAGGTACAAGCAAGCAAAATCTGTGGGTAATGCTACTCAATGCTAGAAGTCTAAACCTCAAAATGCACTCACTCGAGGCACTCCTTAAAATGGAGAATATTGACATCAGTGCAGTGACAGACACCTGGTTCAAAGCTCCAGAGAGCACCTCTGCATTACCAGGCTACAATTTATACCACACCTTTCAGCCACCTAACCCAGAATGAAGCACTAAAGGTGGAGGCGTGTCCATATTCATTAAGGATATCCACACCTCCAGGCTAGTTGCACAGCATAATGCATCTGAGATTATCCAAGTGCAACTAACTCTGGTCAAGACAGCAACCAAATTGTAGCTTGCTACAGACCCCCAACCATGCCCCAGGATTCACACTCCTCATTTCTTGATACACTGGAAAGTATTAGGGTACAACCCAACACCCTAATAATGGGCAATTTCAACTACCCCACCATTAACTGGGAAAACTACTCATGTACCAACTCTTTTGCTCAACGTTTTCTAGAATTCATAAATTCCAATGCCTTGGATTAACTTATTCACACCCCCACCAGGGGCAGCAATATCCTAGACCTGGTCATTACCAACATGGGAAACCGGTGTTCCACACCAGAGGTCAATTCCTCGTTGGTCAGATCCGACCACAAGCTCATCAGCCTAGACATCCATATCCCAATCCCAATTAGGGAAACCATCATAAAAAACTTCTCCAAAGCCAACTTCACACTTCTTAAGACAGAAGTGGCAAACTTCATGACACCCATGCAGACAGACAATAGAGATATGACTGCCAAATCCTACACAAATGCACTTTATAAGTACTTACACAAGTGCATGGATCATGCTATCCCTAATAGAACCAAGATGTTATCCTCCAAAAAAAGGAAGCCAATCTGGTGGTCCTCTGCCATAAACAAACTCTACAACAGAAGAAAGAAACTGTTGCAAAAAAGAGTAAATTTCCATGACTGGAGGAACTCCCTGGTCAACCTCAGTAAGAAGCTGAGATCCCTCAAAAAATCCTCCAAAGCTAGTTATGAAAACAAAATTGCCACTGACTGTAAAGACAGCCACAAAGCATTCTATAGTTATGTCAAGAATCTAAATGGGAACACTCAGATCTGCTCTGAGTTACAGCACAATATACAGAACCAACTGGTATTGCCAATATCCTAGCAGATAGGTTCAGTGCTAACTTTAACCCCCTCTCACCCCCTAGAGGGCCCATCTCTATACCGGAAGAATGCAAAGTTCCTATAATCACGGCTGCACAGGTAAAAAACACACTCTCCAAAGCCAAGAACATAGCATCCATGGGACCTGACAATATCCCATGCTGCATTCTACATGGACTACAGAATGAACTGGCACCTTACCTAAGTACCATGTTCAATCATAGCCTCACCTCAGGCTTTGTACCCACTGAATGGTGCACAGTGACAGTTATCCCACTCCACAAAGGGGGAGCCACGACGGACGCCGGGAACTACCGCCCTATTAGCCTGATGAGCCTGGTCTGCAAGGCCATGGAACGTATCATCGTGGAACTCATAAACAAAGACATTGATAATCTCCAAACTCTGGACCCTACCCAGTTTGGATTTGTAAAAGGCAGATCATGTCTCCTAAACTTGATTGACTTCGTTGAAGCAGTCACCAAAGCCAAAGATGAGGGTAAAATGGTTCACACAGCTTATCTAGATCTCGCCAAGGCTTTCGACACCATCCCCCACTCTGGAATTATAGATAAGCTCACTAAACTAGGTATAAATCCCTATGTCACAAGATGGGTTGCTAACTGGCTCACGGACAGAAACCACACTGTGAAAGTAGCGGATTCCAATTCCAACATCAGACCAGTGACAAGTGGAGTACCACAGGGTTCAGTCCTGGGTCCTCTCTTGTTTGGCATCTACTTCTCTGAAGTGCAGACCAACACAGAAGGTCTTTGGCTAACAACGTTTGCAGATGACTGCAAACTAGGAGCCATAATAGAAACTCCTAGCGATGTGGACAAACTACAAAAGGGCGTCACTGAGACAGATACCTGGTGTCAAAGCCATGGCCTGAAGCTCAATGCCAAAAAGTGTATTGTCATCCCCTTGGGTAAAAACTCTGTATCCATGAACTACCACATAGCTGGTAGTCTACTTAATGCCGAAAATGTGATAAGAGACCTTGGGACACAGGTGGACAGTAGTCTCTCCTTTCATAATCACATCACCACAGTGGTCAGAAAATCCTTCTACATGGCTCATCTCATCACAAAAGGATTCTCATCCAGAAAAAAAAAGGTCATTGTTCCCCTCTACTCACCACTCATTAGACCCATTATAGAGTACAACGCCCCTTTTGGTATGTACCTCACAAGACATCTACAACAACTGGAAAGACCACAGAAATACCTCACAAAGAGGATTACTGGCCTCAAACAGATGCCCTATGCAGACCATCTCAAAAAACTACAGTTTTACTCCATCGCATATCGCCTACTCAGGGGCGATCTCTGCCTAACATACAAAGCTATGTCAAACCCAGAGCTGTTGGACATGCTCCACTTAAAGAAATCCCAATCCCTCCGAGCTACACGCTCTAGGGACCTAAACCTTGTCACCACAATAAACAGAACATGTTGGAAGGATAGATGCCTGTCCCAGAGACTTCCCATACTCTGCAACAGACTACCTGTCTATGTCAAACAGAGCTCCTCATTCGCACTCTTCAAGAAAAATCTTGATGATTGGATGGGAAATGGGAAATTCACCCCTGGGATCACTTCTGTGGCTCTCCTCGACAGGGGCACAGGAAAATAATTTTCTTGGGTGGCAAAAGCCAGGGTACATTTTTTGGCTAGGCTGGTATGGGCCCTAGGGCCAGTAGCCTAGTACCTATCTATGAACCTATGAACCTATGAGCAGAAGTAAGCTTCCAAAAGGACACTGGCCTCAAGCTACACAAGTAGATTTACTTGAAGGAAACCCAGTGCTGTATGGTTAAAATAAGCTACAATAGAGAGGGGCTTTGTAGGGGGAGAGAGAGGTATTACTAGCAGCTAAAAGCAGGGCAAAACATAAATAAAAAAACTTTAATATGTAAGAGTCTGAAGACAGTAAAATAGGGCAGGTGCACTAGGAAAGGCAATTATGAGTGAGGCTAGAAATGAATTCAGGGAAGGGTAAAGTGCAGAAAAGGAGAATATACACAGAAACAGTATGAGGATAGTGGGTAACCAAAGAGAAAGGATAGGAGCTGCTGGTGTCTGATTTTCATGGTGACTAGCAAAAAAAAAACACTGTAAATTCTTATTGTGCTTATAAAGTCTAGCATTAATTAAAAGATTAGCTTATGTGGTAGTTATTTACTGGGACACATACTTCAGTGGTATTATTTTAAGCTTAAAATGGTGGCTTCCGGACAGATAGTTAGAGTTGCAGGGTATCTGTTAAGGTCCTCAAACCTGTGCTGCCTGTACTGTGGCCAGGAGAAAACTGCAGGGAAAAATCCACTAGGGTTCAGTGGTATTATTTAAGCTTAAAATGGTGGCTTCCGGACAGATAGTTAGAGTTGCAGGGTATCTGTTAAGGTCCTCAAGCATGTGCTGCTTGTACTGTGGCCAGGAGAAAACCACAGGGAAAAATCCACTAGGGCTTACACAGAGCAGCAGATGCTCAGCAGAATGAAGGGGAAAGAAGGTTTCAAAATGCCTTGGAATTCATCAGTTTGAATGCCCTGGACCAGCTCATTCTGACCCCCAGTAAAGGAAGCAACATCCTTGACCTGTGTTGATTACTAACATATGGGACTGTTGCTTGACAACTGTACTCAATCCTTACCTGGTCAGATCCAACCATAAAGTAATCACAATGGAAATCCAGATCTCACCCATATCCCCTGCAAAGGTAACCACATTGAAATACTTCTCCAAAGCTGACTTTGGGCTCCTAAAAACAGAGGTGACTAACATCACAGCACCCATGTAAATGGAAAATAGCTGCATGACTGCCGAATCATACACAAGTGCACTGTACAAACATGTACATAAATGCATGGAACTAGCCATACCCAACAGAACCATGACACTCTCCTCCAAACAATGGAGGCCAATAAGGTAGTCCCCTACCATGAATAACCTGTACAACAGAAGGAAGCAACTGTTGCAGAAAAAGCTGGAGTCCCAACACTGATAAAACTACCTTATTAGCCTCAACAACAACTTGAGATCACTCATGCAATCATCTAAAGGCAGCTATGATGGCAGAATTGCAGCAGACAGTGACAACAATCACAAAGCCTTTGATAGTTATATCAAGAACCTCCATGGCAATATCCAGAAATGCACAATACTACCTCCTATACTGAGCCAACAGATATTGTCAGTATTCTTTCCAACACATTCAGCGCCAGCTTTACCCCTGTCTCCCCCCAAGGGAACAATCAGAATGCGTGAAAAATGTCAGGCACCCAGGATTACTACATCCCGGGTTAAACCTGCATTGTCAACTGGCAGTAATACAGCTTCCATGGAACCCAACAATATTCCTGATTGTGTTCTACATGAACTACAAAGATACCAGGCACCAGAACTGTGTGCCCTGTTCTGTCACAGCCTCACCTCAGGCTTTGTCCCTCCCAAATGACGCACTGCTACAGTCAACCCTCTCCATAAAGGGGTAGCGACTACAGACCCTGGGAATTATCAGGTCATTAGGCTGATGAGTCTGATATGTACAGCCATGGAGTGCATCATCAGGGACCTGATCGACAAAGATATATATAATCTCCTAACTCTGGACTCCACACAGTTTGGCTTTGTGAAAGGGAGATCATGCCTGCTCAACCTGGTTGACTTCTTTGAGTCAGTCACCAAGGCTCTGTATGATGGTAAGGCACTGCATACAGCCTACATCAATCTGGCCAAGGCATTTGATATCATTTCTCAGTCAGGAATTATTGATGAACCAACAAAACTTGGTATCAACCCCTATACTAGGTGGGTTGCAAATTGGCTCACAGATAGAACACACAGTGTGAAAGTAGCAAGCTCCAAGTCAGACTGCCAACCAGTCACAAGTGGAGTCCCACAGGGATCAGTCCTGGGTACTCTGCTGTTCAGCATCTACTTCTCAGTAGTCCAGGCCAACACAAAGGTACTCTGGCTGACCAAGTTCACACATGATTGCAAGCTGGGAGCCATCACTAACTCTGCAAGTGATGCAGACATCCTACAAAAAGGCCTCTCTGAGACCAAAGACTGGTGTGGAAACCATGGCCTGAAGCTTAACAGCACAAGATGCATCATCATCCTCTTTGGTAAAAACTCAGTTCCCACTAAGTACCACATCAACGGGAGCCCACTGAACACTGTAGGTGTTATAAGAGATCTGGGGACACAGGTTGACAGCAACCACTCCTTCAACCACCACATTGCCACTGTGGTCAGAAGTCATTCTATGTGGCACATCTCATTACCAATGGTTTTGCATTCAGGAAGAAAGAGGTCATCATCTATGTGTACTCTTCCCTAATTAGACCAATCATCAAGTATAATGGCCCATTTGGCATGTACCTCACTGAACACCTGCAACATCTGGAGACAACCACAGAAGTACCTCACAAAGAGGATCCTAGGTATTAAACACATGTCCTACACAGACAGACTCAAAAGACTCTAGCTATTCTCTGTCTCATATCACTTTCTTAGTGGCGATCTCTACTTGACTTACAAAGCCATGCCTAACCAAGCTCTTTTAGAATGATACATCTAAAGACATCCGAATCCCTCCACACCACACACTGCAGAGACCTCAACCTCATTACCACAATCAACACAACATACTGGAGGGACAGGTTCCTCACCCACCGACTCCACATGGCCTGGAATAGACTTCTCATACATGTCAAGGAGAGCACCTAGCTGACCATGTTCCAGAGAAATCTTGATGAGTGGATGGGTAATAGAAAGTTCACCCACAGGGATCACTCCAGTGGCTCTACTTGATAGATGCACTGGGAAATAACATCGGGTGGCACAATGGCAGGGCACTTCTATGGGCTAGGCTTATAAAGGCTCCAGGGCTATTAGCCTAGTACACACCTATGAACCTATAAGGGGAATGACATCAGCATGACTGATAAAGTAGGGCAGTGGGTGGGGAACTTATCAAAATATTGCTTCCTACAAACATAAACACTTACACACACACTTGCCAAATCTGAGAGTAGAACCTTTGCCTATCTAGTTATTTGTACTATAGTGTTACACAGTTATCGCATGTGCTATAGAGCTTACTGCGCTGGCAATTGGCCAAAGGTGCTGATAAGGGGAATGACATCAGCAGGACTGATAAAGTAGGGCAGTGGGTGGATCACATCAAAATACTTCTTCTTACAAACATATACACTTACACACCCACACACACATTTGCCGAAACTGAGCGTAGAACCCCTGTCTAACAGGTTATTTATACTATAGTGTTACACACTTATCACACATTATACAGAGCTTACTGGGCTGACAACTGGCCAAAGGTGCTGATAAGGGGAATGATATCAGTAGGAGTGATAAAGTAGAGCAGTGGGTGGGAGACATAGCAAAATACTTCTTCTTATAAACATACACAAACACTCATTTGCCAAATCAGAGAAAAGAACGCCAGTCTTGCTAGCGAGTTGTACTATAGTGCTATGCAGTTATCACATGCACTACTGAGCTTACTGGGCTGACAACTGGCCAAAGGTTCCAGTAAGGGGAATGACTTCATCAGGATTGATAAAGTGTGGCACTGGGAAGTGTTGGGGTGGGAATGGCCTAAAACACACACACACACACACACACACGCACACACACACACACACACACACACACACGCGTGCGTGCGCATGTGCGTGCGCGTGCACACACACACACACACACACACACACACACACACACACACACACACACACACACAGACACACAGTTGCCAGTATTGAGATTAGAACCCCTACCTACCTAGTTATTAGTACTATAGTGTTACCCCTACCTAGCTAGTTATTTGTACTATAGTGTTATGCAGTTATCACATGTGCTACAGAGCTTATAGGAGTGATTGGTGTCCAATGGTACTTCTAAGGAGAATGGCCTTGTGAAGTAGGGCAATGTGAAATCTACTGAGTGTGAAGAGTCTCCTAATACTTAGCCCTACAGACGGACACACACACACACACACACACACACACACACACACACACACACACACACACACACACACACACTGGCAGGTGATGTGATATTATAAACCCAACCTTAGTAGTGTTATACAATGGGGCTCACCTTTTATGCTGCCACATGCAACTGTTTGCAATTGGTATGCCACTGCCCAAAGCAGGATATCATTGCATGCCATTCAGGGTATCTGTGTGTGTGACTCACTCTGTCTGTGTCCTCCTGTGTCTCTCTCTGTCACTGTCTCTCTCTCACTTCCCCACATCTATGTGTGTGTATGCTTGACATATGTTGTTATCTGTTGCCTATATATATATATATATATATATATATATATATATATATATATATGTGTGTGTGTGTGTGTGTGTGTGTGTGTGTGTGTGTGTGTATCTCACACAACAGATTCAGATATATCGCATATGGGTCACCTACAGCTAGCTGTGGGTAATCCTGTCTGATGTGTGTATGTGGGGCAGTTAAGGTGTACATGGCTGTCTGTATGCACAGTCATATATACACATTACAGTCATATATTCTGATGTGGGTTCCAACATGTCCTGTGATTCTCTACGTGTAGGAGCATGCCCAGTGTGACTTTCTATAGTTAGAGTGGGACTCCATTCCAGAGATAGGTGTACTCCAGTCCAGGGTTTTGTGTGCTACAGCCATACCTCTCAGGAGTACACAGGACTTTCCTCAGGGTACTTGTGTACTTGTTTTGTTTAGCAGACATTTTCTGACATATCTGTAGTCTGGCATTCCATTGTATTTTGTCATTACCTAGTGCCAGACATCTTCAGATCATCATAGTGCTTTACCAGAGGAATACTAGTTGTATGATGGATAGACCAATATTATGAGGGCAGCTGTGTGCATTCTTGCCAAACAAGGCCATTTGTGAGGTGTGGCTACAGCCAGTTTAGTAATGACATGGCTGTGTAAACAGACCAGCAACCTGGTGATATACTGGCTGGAGATCTCCTGCTTGTATGGTATCTTTCTAACCTGTGATCTCATATCCTTATGTGGGAATGTCTCTTACCTCTACTTTTTTTTGGCAGGTTGCCCAGGTATTTGTCTAGAGGTTCCATCTTTTCTACATAAACTTGTGTTTTTATGGCAAGTTAGTTACATATAATTGAAGAGTGATGTTACAAAATAATGACAGACGTTACTGTTTCAGACTACATAACCTTCAGACAATTCCCGCTACTGCAAACCCCTCACCCTACCAGCTTTCTCAGTATTTAAGGGCAATATTTACATCACATGCCTATCATTGTGCCTTTGTTCCACTTTTATTTCTGCCCTTGTCCAGACATCTTGCTGTCAGAGGTCAGAAGTTATAGGTGTGGGTACAGAGTGCATTCAACTGTGCAGGCATGTCTATTATATGTAAAAGCAAACATAAGAAAAAAAGGACTATTGAGAATAACCACTGGCAACAGTACTAAAAAACATTTATAGTCACAAAAGCCTTGGCACCTCAGCTGCACATCCTTCAAGATTTCACTAATATGTGTAGTATATTCCACATAGCACTGTGACTTCCAGGTATGTCAGTGGCAGAGCAGTGGGTGTCACTGACATGCATAACAGTTGGCACTGCAGTTATCTGCACATAGTCCTGCAAAGACAGCACTGTAGCTAGGGCATTAAAAGGCAACTGCCAGGAGAACATGCTGGCCAGATCCAGACAGAATTAGCCACACATACACATAGCTCATTGACCCCTGCATATTGTAGACAGGCAACATGTTTTCATGTGTATTGGTACAGCCCTGCCAATGTGTGCTATGCAACTATTTCCCTACAAACATACATGTTACTGGATTTGTGTGGGTATATGGGAGGGCACACCTGTCAACTGTACACATTTGCACAGACTGTGTTGATATTTGTTTTGCATTTTGGTTCCATTTACAATACTATTGTACCCTGTCTTTGGGACCAGATGCATATCAGTAAAGAATACAAGTCAGACTGTATTGGCATACATTTGAGTTTCAAACTTCTTACTCTTCATAGCCTTACTGCAACTGCGGGTCCTGCTGTTCTATCACTGTGTGAGTCTGTAGGGGGTAATTCAACATTGCTGCCATTTTTGTGCCTTTACCAGACATTTATCTGTGGTTTTCTACAGCTGACTTGCTGTGTGGGTGTGAGGAGTGGTTATGGAACCCCCACACTGACATACATGCCTGTTACCAATGACCCCCCAGTAAGTTGTCCCCACACATATTCTGCAGTGAGATTTGCCACCTTGGGTACTACTGCATAGTGTGTGGAGGCCAGTTTTAGCCAGACATTTACTGGTGTCCCACATAGCTGTCAGTTGTGTGCTGGTATCCCAGTAGGCCATCACATTCCCTTTCATGTATGCAGAATTACCATTGATATGCTAGCAACACATACTAATTCATTCATTTATTGTTAAGAAGACTGACTTAACTTGTGTTTGCAGCAGTTGTGTGGACAGTGCTTGAGGGCCACCTATGTTGGATGCGCACAGTACACTGCCTATAGTTGGTAAGTTACAGGTAATATGATGTGTGTCATCCATTTTACTGTGTGTGCGAGTCAGAGAGAGGTATCATTTCCTGAGGTCCCTACAGTGTCAGTATGTGTGCTATGCCTCACATCTTTGCTAAGGCCTGAGCATACCTGACACACCTCTGTCTGCCTACAGAAGCAGGCTCAGGGGCCTCCTCCTGTAGTTCACTCTGTGCCTGTGGAGACCCTGGCAATGGTAGTGGGCTGTATGACCCTTCCCCATGATGTTACTGCTGCAGCTTTTTCCACAGGATCATACTGTGTAGCATGGCACATACTATGAACATGTGTGCACATGTGTCTGGAGAGTACTGCAAGGTTCCACCAGATATGTCAAGGCAGTGGAACCATGATTTCAGCATCCCAAACATATGCTCTGTAATGATCCTGGTTTGTGCGTGTGCCTCATTATGGCATTCTTTTGTGGGTGTGTGTTCATTTCTGATGGGTGTCATCATCCATGGCTCCAGTGCATAGCCAGCAACCCCCACCAGATGGCCATACGGGATGCCCCCACTGGAAAATGCCTGGTACAGCTGTGGTGAATGCCAGATGTGGGAGTTGTGATAGCTTCCATGGCTGCCAGCACCCACATTCATGATAATGCCCTGGGCATTGCCCATGACCTGGCAGTTGATGGAGGGGAATCCCTTGCAGTTTATGTAGACCCTACCCTGTTCACTGGGTGGTGCTTTGATGTGGATGTGCATGCAGTCTATGGCATCCAATACCTCCGGGTATTCTGCTACACGGTGGAATAAATGCATATTGCTGGTCCTTCTCTCATGGGTGTTGGGGAAGTAAATGTGTTCACCTGCATGTTGTAGCATGTCATCCAGGAACTAGTGGAGTACCCTGAATGCAGATTCCTGTGAGACCCCCATGATGTCCCCAGTAGATCTTTGGAAAGTACTTGCAGCGAGAATTCTTAAGGCTACACATACCTTAGTATCCATTGAGATGGGTTCCCCTATGATGGTTCTATGTCTGAGTTGAGGCTGGCACAGCTCGATGATTTACTGAAGTATCTCTCTGTCCACCCTGTAGTGCTCTACTATCTCCAGATCATGTAGCCCCTGGTAAGTTACCCTGGGTCTGAACACTCTTCTCCTCCTCCTTGGTCTGTGGCGGTAGTCAGCATTATCCTCCTCTCTGCATTCAGCCTCTAGCACATACTGATGGATCAATCCAATGGCAGCCCCTAATATTTTTCCAATTAAAATTCTCCCACATTTGTACACCAATGGTGCAGAGTTTGTGGGAAAAACCAGACTGTAAGGTGTTTCCATACTTTATATTGTTGTGCTGCAAATGCTGCTTGCATGATTGGCTGACCTTGATGTATTCCACCTGCCAACTATGTTATTTGTACTTGATTGCTTTAACTCTATTTTCCTTTTTTTTCCTTTTTCTTCCCTTCCCATTTCCTCCCCTTTTAAACCCCGAGGCATGCCACGCAAACCCGGTGCCCAAATGTAAACAGTCCTGCTATTTCCAAGGTTTTTTTGTTTGTTTTAGACCCAGTGTGTGCCATGCAAACCCATTTAGTTAATGTAAACAGGAAGAAATGGCCAACCCTGGGTGTGAACATACTCCTCATTTCATGGAATAAGTAAATACAAACAATTTTTTTTTTTTCTAAATGACAAATTTCTTGTAGTCTTATTTTTGATTAGACTACAGTATTAGTCTGAAATTCTTGCCATTTTTATCTTGGAATGTAGTTAACAGTCAACTGATGTTCTTTTTATATGTTGTTTCTTTAAAAAAACCTGGAAGTGATGTCTTTGAATGACAGTGACTAACATTGAGCAGCTTCCCTGCCCCCCGTAGAGGTGGTTACTGACTTGAAACTGTAGTTTTATTGGCCACTAGGGGTCATTTCCATAACTCCTTCATCTTCCTCTCTTAAAACCTAGTTGCCTCGTGGTTTGGGCATCTTTTCAGGCTTGTTGGCTGTTGGTGAAGCACCCTCCAAGAGGAAAAAACGCTGAGAGAAGAAGGGAGCCACTTTTGAGATTTTAAGTATTTTTTCTCTGTTTATTTGCTAAGTTTTTCTGCATAGCTGCCTAGCTTGAGCATTTTCTGGCTTGTTAAACTTGATTTCTGTATTAGTAGCTGTATTTAGAGCACAACCAAAAGCTGTTTGCTGAATTTCCTGTTTGCACTTAATTTTAAATCGTTTTTTTCTTAAAACTTGCATATTTTCTGTCCTTGACCTAGCACTCTTGTGTGGGGTCATTTACTGCACTGTTATAACTTGATATTACTTGTGAACCTCTGCTATCTCTGTAAAAACAAAAAAAAAAAAATCTTGCTTTTTTCCCACTTTTCTGAGAGTTAAAAGTGCAGTTACAGGCTTGCTGTTCCTGAACTGTTTGAAAGTTTCTGTGAGGCCATTTTTGCTTGGGCTGAAGGAGGGGCTCTCTGTTGATCAGTGGCAGTGACTAACATTGAGCAGCTTCCCTGCCCCCCGTAGAGGTGGTTACTGACTTGAAACTGTAGTTTTATTTTCCCTTTTGGGTCTATTCCTGCTTCTTTCCAGCCCCTGCTATCAAGCACACTTTAACGTGCTTTAGCGCGATTTAGCGCGGAGTTGCCACTAGAGCAGCATCGGGCAGTGCCGGTTAAACAAGGTTAAACTCTTTCTGGCTCCACAAAGTCTGTTCTTCAATTTTTCCCTTAGAACTGCTCTGTTAGGAACCTAAACAATTTACACCTACACTAAAAAGTGCAGCACTTGTTCCAAATAGCTTTTTCTTCTCAAAAAGCTCAGCACTTGTCTTATAAGCATATCCCTTGTCTTATAAGCATTCTCTTTGCAGGTCAAGCACTCCTATATTATACAAATCTCTCACTAGCAAAACCCCCTAGGAGTGCCCACTTCCCTGCTAAGCCCACTACTTTTCTGTCTCATACCAACTCATAATTCTTTCTAGCATGTCGAAGGGTCAGATGCTGGCGTCCTCTCCTGCCCATTTGGTGAATCTGGGAATTCTGAGACAATGTTACAATTGCCTCATGTACACGGACAACCCTCTCCTCCTCCCACGTAACACTAACACTTGTGAGAGATGCAGCTATTTAGCCAGACTGGAGGCTGAGCTCTCTCAACTCAGGACTGGCAAGACCAGGCAGGAGAAGAAGGCAACTACACACACCACAATACCAGTCTCACATAACTCAACCACACCACTGAATCAAACACATAAACACACTAAGACATACTCGGAGGCTCTGAGTAAAATTTACCTAAACAGCAGAGGCCTCCAAAGCAGACACCCAAGCAACTGCAAACTCAATACACCACACAAACAACACATAAACAACAAAATCAGTGTGCAAAGCAGTCACTGCCCTTAAGGCCAAATACAACACCAAACATACTTGTCATAGGTGACTCCATAGTCAGACACACTGACGCCCCGCTCACCAGACTGAGTAAGGAGAAGGTCACAGTAAGCTGCCTGTCGGGCGCTAGAATCCGCCACATAACACAAGCACTCAGGTCTCTCAACAGCACGCATAGTACGACTCAGTCATTGTCCACGCTGGTGTCAACGACCTGAGACGCACCTCCTTGGACTACATGAAAAGAGACATTGAGGAGCTCTCTGATTATGTAGCCCAGGCAGGTATGACCCTGACCTTGAGCAGTATCCTACCTTCACCTAGAATGATGCCACAATACAGTGATAAGATGATCAGCTTTAATAATTGGCTTAAATTCTGGTGTCATTCAAAGGGGATCCAATGTCTGTCTGCCTGGGATGACATGCTGGACAAGCCACGCTGCTTCAAGGGACGGCTTGCACCTGTCACCCCTAGGCTTCCGGATATTGGCAAAGGCTCTTGCCACCCCCATAGTGCCTTTTTAGGCAAGGCTCAAATTCTAAACCTACCACCCTAGAACACAAAAAGTAAAAACTAAGGGTAATGCTGCTCAATGCCAGAAGTCTCAATCTCAAGATGCACGCACTCGAGGCCCTTCTCAGTATGGAGAACATCGATGTCTGTGCTGTGACAGAAACCTGGTTCAAGGCTCCTGAGAGCACCCCAGCACTATCAGGTTTCACCTCATATCATGCCCGCCCAAAAATCCGGACAACACCAAGAAAGGAGGGGGGGTGTCCATATTCATAAAGGACACCCACACCTCAAGGTTGGTGGCAACGCACGATGCATTGGAGACCATCCAGGTGCAATTAACCATAGGCAAGACTGCTCTGCAATTTGTAGCATGTTACAGGCCACCCTCTCAAACTCAGGAACCTCACATGGCCTTCCTGAAAACAATGGAGGGGATAAATGTATCTCCAAACACCATCATACTAGGTGACTTCAACTACCCTAATATAGACTGGGAACACTACTCAAGCCCAAACACTCTAGCCCAAAGGTTCCTGGAGTTCATAAACTCAAATGCTATGGAACAACTAGTCACCATCCCCACAAGAGGAGAAAACATATTTGATCTCATCATCACGAACATGGGATCACAATGTTCAACACTGGAAGTATACCCCTCACTGGTGAGATCAGATCATAAACTAATCTCGCTGGAGGTCCTCATCCCGCCCCCACCTGAAATAAAAGACCACAGTGAAAAACTTCTCAAAAGCCGACTTCACACTTCTAAAAACTAGTGTGGTCTCCTTTAAGGCCCCTGAGCCAGTGGTAAACATTACTCAAACCACTGAATCACTTACAAATGCCTTCTACCAGCACCTACAGGACTGCATGGATCAGGCAATCCCAAACAAAACTAAGACTCTTTGTACCAAAGGCAAGCGTCCAGTCTGGTAGACCCCAGCCATAAACAAGCTCTACAACAAAAGGAGGAAGCTACTACAAGATAGAGCAAAATCCTTGAAAGGTAAGACACCTTTGATCATTATAAGTAAAAAACTAAGAGCTCTCATAAAATCATCCAAGGCAAATTTTGAGAGAAAAATTGCCAAGGACTCAAAAGATAATCATAAGGCCTTCTT
Source organism: Protopterus annectens (assembly GCF_019279795.1). Lineage (NCBI taxonomy): Eukaryota > Metazoa > Chordata > Ceratodontiformes > Protopteridae > Protopterus > Protopterus annectens. The sequence continues at coordinate 1,066,912,441 of NC_056735.1, read as the reverse complement.
TAGCTATGTTAGAAACCTAGGAGGAAACTCCCAGATATGCTCAGAATTATTTCAAAATGATGTGAAGATTACTGAACCTACACACATTGCCAACATACTGGCTGACAGGTTCAGTGCAAACTTCTCCTCCCCCCAAAAGGAGAGATATCTATACCAGAGGATTGTAGCCCCAAACATCTCCAACGCCCAGGTGAGAACTGCTCTCTCCAAAGCAAAAAACACAGCATCCATGGGACCGGATGGTGTCCCTGGCTGTGTGCTCCATGAACTCAATGAGGAATTAAACCCGCAGTTAGGACAGCTGTTTAATCTTAGCCTCACCTCAGGATACGTACCCAAGGAGTGGCGCACGGCGACTGTGGTCCCACTTCACAAGGGTGGTGCCTCCACCGACTCTGGAAATTACCGTCCCATTAGCTTGACAAGCCTTATCTGCAAAGCCATGGAGAGGATCATAATGGAACTCATAAATAAAGACATAGGGAACTTGCAGACTTTGGATCCAACCCAGTTTGGCTTTGTCAAAGGCAGATCATGCCTTTTAAATTGGTTGACTTTTTCAAGACAGTCACCAAGGCCATTGATGAGGGAAAGGCAGTCCATACAGCCTACCTTGACCTGGCAAAGGCCTTCGACACAATACCCCACTCAGGTATCATCGAAAAACTCATCAGCTTGAATGTAAACCCATACATCACAAGATGGGTTGCAAACTGGCTAAGTGACAGAACCCACAGGGTCAGAGTTGCTGGAGCCATGTCAGACTCAAAGCCTGTCACAAGTGGTGTCCCACAGGGCTCAGTCCTGGGTCCATTCTTGTTCGGCATCTACTTTTCTGAAGTACAAGCAAACACAGGAGGGTTATGGCTGACAAAGTTTGCAGATGACTGCAAACTGGGTGCCATAGTCGAAAACACATCTGACACAGATATCCTTCAGAAGGGCCTCACAGAAATGGATAACTGGTGCCAGAGCCATGGCCTAAAGTTAAATGCCAAGAAATGCATAGTCATACCCTTCGGGAAAAACAAGGTTACCCCTAGCTACCATATAGGTGGCAATCCACTGAGCACAGAAGAAGTCATCAGGGATCTGGGGACCCAGGTTGACAGTAGCCTTCGCTTGACACTCATGTTGCTAAAGTAGTTAGGAAAACCTTCTACATTGCCCACCTGATCATGAAGGGATTCACATCTAGATCAAGGGAGGTCATCGTCCCCCTGTACTCATCACTCATTAGACCTATGATTGAGTACAATGCCCCATTCGGAATGTATCTGACCCGACACCTGCAGCAGCTGGAAAGGCCCCAAAAGTTCCTCACCAAAAGGATAAAGGGTTTCAAAAATATGTCTTATGCTGCCCGACTGAAAGAACTCCAGCTCTATTCAGTCTCATACCGCTTGCTCAGAGGTGACCTGTGCCTGACATATAAGGCCATGTCAAACCCTGATTTGATGAATATGCTTCACCTCAAAAAATCTAGATCCCTCAGAACCACAAGGGCGGGAGACTTAAATCTTGACACGGTTATTAATAGAACATGCTGGAGGAACAGATTCATCACCCAGAGACTCCCTATGCTGTGGAACAAAATCCCGGTACATGTGAGGCAGAGCACCTCGCTGGCCTTGTTCAAGAGGAATCTTGACCAATGGATGGGAGATCGCAGATATACCCCAGGGATTACTTCAGTGTCACTGCTTGACAGAGGCACAGCAAAATAATAGGCATAGTTTTATTCAACCTAAAGGGGTGGCGAAAGCCAAATAACTATGGGCTAGGCTTATAAATGCCCTTGGGCAGATAGCCTAGTATGAACCTATGAACCTATGAACCTATCATCCTATTTTAAAAGTTTGAATTTTGGCGCTAAATTTGTATAAACTCTGAAGAAGCTACTGTATCACAGTAGCGAAAAAGTGGATTTGTCTCTGCCTTTGGTCTCCTGTCAGCTTGGATCACCTGTTGGTTTTTACAGCGTCTTTTGAGTTTACTTTTTTGTGTTTTGCTAGTCCACCTGCCAACTATGTTATTTGTACTTGATTGCTTTAATTCTATTTTCCTTTTTTTCCTTTTTCTTCCCTTCCCATTTCCTCCCCTTTTAAACCCCGAGGCATGCCACGCAAACCCGGTGCCCAAATGTAAACAGTCCTGCTATTTCCAAGGTGTTTTTGTTTGTTTTAGACCCGGTGTGTGCCATGCAAACCCATTTAGCTAAGGTAAACAGGAAGAAATGGCCAACCCTGGGTGTGAACATGCTCCTCATTTCATGGAATAAGTAAATACAACCTCAGACACCCCCCCCCCTTGCTTAGCTAAGCTTATCTCTGCACCAAAAAGTCCAATGTACTTACAACATGCCTGACACACACCCTTTTCATGTCTGGTGCTATAGCACCTACACAATTAGATGCAATGTGGGACTTAGAAGATTTTTACGATGCTGTAAATTTCCCCTTATTTGCATACCCCACTGCCTTAGTCTATAGTTACGGTACTAACACAGAGCCTTTAACCTTGATAGCCAGTATTCCCTGGTATTGTTTTGATTCTGAATGCCCTAGACTATAATGGCAAAATGCAAATTTCCCCTAAAATTGAGTTTTCACATTTTTTTTTTCTATTTTTGGCATGATCCCATTTGCATGCCACTGCCCCTATGCTTAAAAGGCTGAGATCGGCCAAAAAAAAAGTTTGATTTTTATAAAAAAGAAACAGTTTTCCATACCAATGGCCATATATTTGAACATTGGCATGCCTAAACACTATAATACATGCATTTTTGAGAGCCGTTATACCTCCATTTTGTTGTTTGCAGAAATTTATTCCTTTAGTAACCAAACTAAACAGGCATGTCCAAGGGTCAGCTTCCGGTGATTTCTCCTGTCCACCTGGTGAATCTGAGCATACTGGGGCAATGCGGCAACTGCCTCATGTACACAGACAATCCTCTCCTCCTACAACCTAACACTACAACCTGCAAGAGATGCACTTACATAGCCAAACTGGAAGCAAAGCTCTCTTCAGTCAAGACTGTGCTAGACAGTCAAGAGGAGAAGGCTAACACCTGCATTACACCTCTCGCAACTCATAGCCCTTCAAATCCCACACCATCAACTCCCACACATAGCAACACTAAACCCACATATGTGGAGGCCCTTAACATTAACCTGCCCAAGCAACAAGGACCTCCGAAGTCGAAACGCAAACAAACACCAGTCACAACCAAAGTGACACATAGCTCACAACACCAGTGTGCCACCCAACAGCCCCTAAGGCAAGACAATGTACCCAACACATTAGTCATAAGTGACTCTATAGTCAGGCACACTGATGTCCCACTCACCAGGCTGAACAAGGAGAAAATTACAGTCAGCTGCCTGTCGGGTGCAAGGATCCGTCACATAACGCATGCACTCAAGTCACTCCACAACAAGTACAAAAATGACTCTGTCATTGTCCATGCTGGAGTAAATGACTTGAGACGTACCTCCCTGGACTATATGAAAAGAGACATGGAAGAGCTCTTGGATCATGTGACCCAGGCAGGTATGACCCTAGCCCTGAGTAGCATCCTGCCTTCGCCCAGAATGATACCACAGTATAAGGACAAAATGATTGACTTCAACAATTGGCTAAGCTTCTGGTGTCATTCAAAGGGAATCCAGTATTTGTCTGCCTGGGAAGACATGATCGACAAACCACGATGCTTTGCCAGAGATGGTCTGCACCTGTCACCCCTGGGATTCAGGTTACTGGCTAAAGCTCTTGCCACCCCATATAGTGCCTTTCTTAGGCAAGGTTCAAAGGATAAAACCACCACCGTAACAGATACAAGCATGCAAAATCTGAAGGTAATGCTACTCAATGCTAGAAGTCTAAACCTCAAAATTCACTCTCTTGAGGCACTCCTAAAAATGGAGAACATCGATATCTGTGCAGTGACTGAGACCTGGTTCAAGGCTCCAGAGAGCACCCCTGCAATACCAGGCTACAATTCTTACCACACTTTTCGGCCACAAAACCATGACCGAAACACTAAAAGTGGAGGAGTGTCCATATTCACCAAGGATATTCACACCTCCAGGCTAGTTGCCCAACACAATGCATCTGAAATTCTCCAGGTGCAACTAACACTAGGTAAGACTGCAATCCAAATTGTAGCTTGCTACAGATCCCCCACCATACCCCAAGATTCTCACTACACCTTCCTAAACATACTGAAAACTGAAAAATATTAAGATACAACCAAACACCCTAATACTGGGTGATTTCAACTACCCTGCCATTAATTGGGAAAACTACTCGGGTACCAACTCCTTTTCCCAACGGTTCTTGGAATTCATAAATTCCAGTGCCCTGGATCAACCAATCCATTGTCCCACCAGGGGCTCCAATATCCTAGACCTGGTCATTACCAACATGGGAGATAGATGCTCCACACCAGTGGTCACCCCCTCATTGGTCAGGTCTGACCATAAGCAAATCACCCTTGACATCCACATCCCATCCCCACCCCCCAGCAAGGAAACCTCCTTAAAAAAAACTTCTCCAAAGCCAACTTCATGCTACTGAAGTCAGAAGTGACAAACTTCACAACACCCATGCAGATGGGATCTGGAAGTTCGACTGCAGAATCCTACACTAAGGCACTGTACAAGCACATCCACTTGTGCATGAATCGTGCCATCCCAAATAGAACCAAGATGCTCTACTCCAAAAAAAGGAAGCCAATCTGGTGGTCCCCTGCTATAAACAAACTATACAACAGAAGGAAGAAACTGTTGCAAAAAAGAGGAAAATCCCAGGATGCAAAAAACTCCCTCACCAGCCTCAGTAAGAAGCTGAGATCCCTCATAAAATTCCCAAAAGCTAGTTACGAAAATAAAATTGCCAAAGATTCCAAAGACAACCACAAGGCCTTCTATAGTTATGTCAAGAATTTAAATGGCAATGCTCAGATCTGCTCTGAGCTACAACAGAATGGCATTAAATATACTGATCCCAAGGATATTGCCAATATCCTGGCAGATCGATTTAGTGCCAACTTCACTCCCCTCTTACCCCCTAAAGGGCCCATCTCAATACCAAAAGATTGCCAAATTCCGATAATCACAGCCACACAGGTAGAAACAGCACTCTCCAAAGCTAAGAATACAGCATCCATGGGACCAGATGACACCCCAGGCTGTGTACTACATGAACTACAAAATGAACTGGCACGCCACCTAAGTGTCATGTTTAATCATAGCCTCACCTCAGGCTTCGTGCCCATCTTGTGGCACACAGCTACAGTTATCCCGCTCCACAAGGGAGGATCCGCCTTGGATCCCAGGAACTACCGTCCCATCAGTCTGACAAGCCTGATCTAAGAGCATGGAATGCATTATCGTGGAACTTATAAACAAAGACATTGGCAACCTCCAGACACTGGACCCCACCCTGCTTGGGTTTGTGAAGGGCTGATCTTGTCTCCTGAATCTAATTGACTTCTTCAAATCAGTGTCCAGAGCTGTGGACGAGGGTAAGGCGGTCCACACAGCCTATCAGGACCTCGACAAGGCCTTCAACACCATCCCCCACTCTGGAATCATAGATAAATTTACTAAGCTGGGCATAAATCCCTACATCTCTCGATGGGTTGCCAACTGGCTTACTGACAAAACCCAGACTGTAAAAGTAGCCGACACCAAATCCAGCTCCAGACAAGTGACAAGTGGAGTACCTCAAGGTTCAGTCCTGGGACCACTCTTGTTTGGCATCTATTTCTCTGAAGTACAGGCCAACACTAAGGGACTCTGGCTAACAAAGTTTGCAGATGACTGCAAACTGGGAGCCATTATTGAATCCCCAAATTATGTGGATATTCTACAAAAGGACCTTACAGAAACAGATGCTTGGTGCCAGAGCCATGAGCTCAAGCTTAATGCCAAGAAATGTATAGTTATCCCCTTTGGAAAAAAAGATGTACCCATGAACTACCACATAGGTGGCAGGACTCTAAACAACGAAAGTGTGATGAGAGACTTAGGGACACAAGTGGACAGTGGTCTCACTTTCGATAACCACATAGCCACAACAGTCAGGAAATCCTTGTACGTGGCACACCTCATCACTAAGGGCTTTTCATCCAGAAAAAAGGAGGTAATTGTCCCATTGTACTCATCCCTCATTAGACCCATTATAGCGTATAATGCCCCATTTGGTATGTACCTCACAAGACATCTGCAACAGCTGGAATGGCCACAGAAATACCTCACTAAAAGAATCACAGGCCTAAAGCAGATGCCATATGCTGACCGTCTAAAAAAACTCCAGCTATACTCTGTGGCATATCGTCTACTCAGAGGCGATCTCTGCTTAACATACAAGGCCATGTCAAACCCTGAGCTGTTGGACATGCTCCACTTAAAGAAATCCCAATCTCTCAGAGCCACACGCTCCAGGGATTTAAACATTATCATCACAATGAACACAACATGCTGGAGGGATAGGTTCCTGACCTAGACACTCCCCATACTCTGGAATAGACTGCCCATACATGTCAAGCAGAGCACCTCATTGGCCCTCTTCAAAAGGAACCTTGATGTTTGGATGGGCGATAGGAAATTCACCCCGCAGATCATGTCAGTCACCCTGCTAGACGGGCCCAGAGAAGTAAATATTGTGGGAAAAAACTTCCAGGGAATTGTTATGGCTAGGCTTGCATAGGCCTTAGGGCTGATAGCCTAGTACCAACCTATGAACTTATGAACCTATGAATACATTTCTGCAAATAACACTGTTTTTGCATGGATACCTGGCTGCTTGGTGACTCACTAATTCACCTCATTTGCATGTTTTTCACCAGCAAATGAGGTAATTACCATTCTGCAGTTGTATCCATGCAGGAAAAATGTAGGCACGCTCGTGCACATCAAATCAGCTGTTTGCTGGCTCTCTCAGTGGCCATATTCCGTGCAGGAACAGCTACACTCTTCCTGCATGGAATTTTCTGCTTAATGAATCCCAGGACCTGTTTTGTCTGTGTATGTTGTAGTCTGCTTGTGTGTTGTGCATGGGATCAGAAATAAGCTGTGGTATGTATAATGCATTTGTAGCTGCTCACCTGGTGGTATATGTGTGTGGGTTACCATACATAATAGTACAGGTAGGAATGTACTTATTTTGTCTTCCTCCTCATGGGTGTCTCATCAGACTCTGATGATGAAGGAGGCCATAGTGAGGCACAGGTGCGGTTGCTGGGGGCTGAATCTGTCCCATGGGCTGAAATCCCACTTCCTCTCCCAGTGTCCTAGCACACAGTCAGTATGCCCACACATACCCAGTCCTCTGCAGCCACAAATATTGGACAGAGTGTGGTGACATTGAACAGGAGAGTGTGACAACTATGGCATCAGTGAGTGTAGACAATAGCCATAGCCAAAGAGCTGGTGAGGTTCCAGACAGTTAGATTGACAGGGTGCTCAAAGGAGGACTGCTGCCCATCTACCACCTGTCACAGGTGTCACATCACAGGTCACTCAACACATGTTTCAGTCCATCATGGAGGCGCAAGCATGTCCTGAACACAACACCAGACTGATGCTCAGGATCATGTATGCGTCACTGTCTGACATCCATGACTCTCTCCACCACATTGGTGATGCCATGCATCATTTCACTGATGTAATGGACAGATGGTGGGGTGAGACATTGTCAGTCCTTTACCACACATTGTCTGTGCTAGAACATGTGGTAGGAGTAGGGCATTGGACACATGACCATAGGGGCAGCAACAACATCTGCTGAGAGTCCATGTGGCATTACATCCAGTACTACAAAAGGGAGGGTGCTGTCCACACCACAACATGGCAGGCCATGGCATGTGGTCCTGGGTAGTCCCATGAGGGACTCAAGCCCAACAGACACAAGTCACCATCAGCAACTAGTACCTCAATTGACCCTGAGCATGGTGGTGCCAGTGTAACTCCTGGCACAGTAATTTCCCATGCTCATGGCTGGAGACGGTGAACTGTCCATTTTGCATTTATGGTCCACAACTATCCAACATACCCACATGTAGGGTAACACATGGCTTGACTGTGTATGCACACACACTCAAAAATCACTGTCACATGCAGGTCATCAATAGACACACACACAGCCCGTCTCAATGGCCCAGCTGACCAACACTCCTTCCTAACTCACGCACACGATGTCAACTGTTTGGCACAGCCTAGGCCTCTGGCACCCACCACACCACACCCTGTGCATGTGATGAGGCCTGTGCCACATCCTTGCCATCCATACCATCCATGCAGGGACATGAAGATATGTGTCTGAGGTACAGGGTGACTACATTACATTACATGACATTTTGTAGTGTGGTAGTGTTATGCCATGACAGTTGCTGTATGCTGGCATGTGTCATGAGTACACATCAAAGTGTTTGTACCTTTGTTGCATGATATTAGATTGGAGGTAGCATTGCAGACTGACAGGTGTGTCTCAGAACTTTGTATGTTTCTGTTCCAGGGGTCTGAGTGGCTACACTGTGGAGACTTGATGGCAATACAGCGGCTCAGGATGGCATGGCAGCAAAGTGTAAATATGACATCAGCAAGGTATGGCTGTATATGTGCATGGTTGCTTAGGTGTGTATGTGTAGAACAGTGTGTCAGGGATAATGGGGGTGGACAGTATAATCCTGCATACATACCCTGTGACAAGGGCAAGGCATACTAACCTTGATATGTGTCACTTACGTGTTCTGCCTCGGTAGATGTGGGATATGGGCCAGCAGCTACTTACAGGGCCTTAAAATGTATAATCATTACACACACACACACACACACACACACACACACACACACACACACACACACACACACACACACACACACACACACACACACACTTGCCCTTATTCAGATAAGAAACCCTACCTATCTAGCAGTATACAAAATAGCACTAAGCACTTATCATATGCACTACAGAGCTTAACAGTTTTGAGTGTGTCTGCCAGTGCTGTTAAGATGGATAACATCAGCAACTGTTGACAAGGAGGCCAATGTTGTGGAGGAGGCTCATCACAAGGCCATAAAATGATTGGCCCTTGCACAGACATAGGCCTGATGGGCAATTTTGTACTGCTGTATAAGAAATATCTACATACACACACAAGGTGGCCAATGTGAGATTAGAACCTCTACCTACCTACTATTACACACTATAACTCACAGTACTAGTTGCGCATACGACCAGTTACATTTGGTGTTGATGGGGTTGCAGCTACAATGCTTGTGGGCTACGCAAAGTGGCCTTGTTTTACACAGCCTGTGTGGCCTGCAGAATGAACCTGCTTTATGCTGTTATTGTATCTAATGTTGTAGCAGTGGGGTACATGTTAATACCCCTGCTATGTTTGCACAGGTGCCAGTATCATTTCTGACTGTTTGAAATTTGCTAAGTGGAGGATTGGCTAATGAAAATATAGCCTGTCCAAGTCCTGCATTGCAGTCATTGCACATTACACCAACTGCTTATCATTGTCTGTCTAGAATTATTTTCCACAGGCACAGGGTTCTATGATTTGGAGGATTATGTCGTTATGCGGCTGTGGTCTTTTACCTTCAAACAACAGTTTTGTGTGTAGGTGCAGTTAACCCCAGCATTCTGCATGTAGGTGTGGACATTCATGCATCCCCACACACATATACACATGTGTGTGTGTGTGTGTGTGTGTGTGTGTGTGTGTGTGTGTGTGTGTGTGTATATATATATATATATATATATATATATATATATATATATATATATATATATATATATATATATATATATACACATATAGATATAGATATATATATACATATATATATATATATATATATATATATATATATATATATATATATACATATGGGTCTAGGACTGATGCTCGACGGTGCTTTTCACCGAAGGCTTAATGGCTGGGCATATTTACGAGAAAGTGCTTTTAACAGAGAAAGCACTTTCGCGTATGTATGCCTGCAGCCAGAGGGAGTCGTGGGGGAATGACTGTTGTGGGAGTAAGGGGATATTTTTTCCTTTTTCCCACTGTAGTGCAATCTCAAAGTGAGAATATTAAAGTAGGGGGGTGCGGGGGGGGGTGTAGCCCCCCTGCATAAACACCTTTTTGTTCTTTTCCTTTTTTTTTTTGATGCACTTTAATAAAAGTGCTTTTTTGGTAAAAACGCTTTTGTTAAAGTGTGTTCAGTGAGTTTGGATTCAGACTGTTGAACTTTTGTTCAACAGTCCTAGATATATATATATATATATATATATATATATATAGATATATCTATATAGATATATATATATATATATATATCACAGGGATGTCAAGTTAGATGTAGCTGTGTGTGCACATTATGTAGCTGTGTTATATAGATATATGTGGAGGGTGTACATCACTGTACACCTTTATGTAGCTACATATATATATATATATATATATATATATATATATATATATATATATATATATACACACCCGGAAGTGTCGAATGGATTATGTCGAACCCACGATATGGATAGCATGTTAGGTAAGTGTACTGTTTTTGAGGTCTTCGGGAAGGTTTGTGTGTGTTTGAGTGTGTTGGGGTGTTTGAGATGTGAGTTAGGGTAGGTGTGTGCAGTGTGAATGTGTTAGTGTTGGGAGTGCTGGTGTTTGTGTGTATGTGATGTATGTTTGTGCGGTGGGCTGTGGAATGTGTGATGCTGGGTTGTATGTGTTTTGGAGTGTTGTGCGACCTCTGAGTTAATATTTATAAGTAGGGGGGTGTGGGGGGTGCAGCACCCCACATGGGGGGGGCAGGGGGGGCTTCCCCCCCTGCATATACTAAGGGTAGGTGTGTGTATGTGGTTGTGTGCGTGTGTGTTATGTTTATTGTAGGAAAGTGTTGGGAGGTGAGTACGGTGGACTATGTATGTGTTTTGTTGTGTGTGATGTGTGTTTGATGGGTGAGTTTGTAGATTCGTGGTTTTCTGTTTTGCGTTTGTGTATGTTCGGCATTTAGGGGATTCGACTTTATAGTTTCGTAATACTGAATTTCGATGCTATAAAGTGAATCTTTATATATATATATATATATATATATATATATATATATATATATATATATATATATATATATGCTACCTATTATGTTATCTCTATATATCTGTATCTTTACATCTATGTATCTATATATATATATATATATATATATATATATATATATATATATATATATATATATATATATATATATGTGTGTGTGTGTATATATATATATATATATATATATATATATATATATATATATATATATATATATAGATGTCACATACTGTTAGATAAGGGTAATCATGTCTGGGGGGGTAGGGCGAGACAGATACTTAAACATAGCTGTCTGTATGCACAGAGATATTATCATATCTCAGTTCTTTAGGCAGATGAGGCATCAGACACAGGCTAAGTGTAGGAGCATGCCCAGAGTGACTGTGAGTACATACAAGGTGACTACAGGCCAAACATACCTGTTTCCAGTCTGGGATTTTTTGTGCTACAGCTAATTGGCTGCTGCACCTGATTCAGCAGTCCAACACCTCCCTGATATTATGTCCAAGGTATTCCCTGACTGTGTGCTGAACATAATATATAACTCATACCTAGCAACTGTACAGATTGTAATGGACTGTACAGGGTTTTGCATCATATGTATGGTATGTTTTACATGCCATTGTGATTTTCTGGTACATCAGTGGCAACTCATTATAGACTGATGTTAGGAACTGATAACAGATATTTGAGTTAATAACTCCATACACACCAGAGAACACATGCTACTGCACGACCTGTTATTTTCTGCACTTTCTACATTTGTCTGACAACTAGTTAATCCTTCTCCTTATATTTGTGCCTTTTTCCCACTCCTGTTCATGGCTTTGTCCGTATTTCCTATTCTAAGTGGTTGTAGGTATGCTGTGACTGGGGTACATGATGTAACACCACACACAGGTTTAGAGTCTTCACACCTCTGACTGTATGTGTTTTTCCAGGATGTCCAATGTTCTGGCCCATGTGTCTGCTCTGCTCCTCAGACAGTTGTGTTTTTCTGGTAATATACTACTAAATGGTGCCCACTAAATTGTTGTCCATACTGACACATTTAGGTAATGGCCTTTACATCCTGCTGCTAGTCTGACTTGTTGCAACCTGCTGTTATACTAACCACCTTCTCAGATACTCAGAGCATGTATAATGTCTGTAAGTTTGGTCCTCTGTCCATCTGTTGTCTCTGGCTTTGTCCAGCTTTTGTGGGACTCGTACCATAGAAGTACCTTACATGCAAAAGTTGTAGGTGCAGCCAGCTTTGAACCATGAACACCATCAACCATGCTAATATACTTAGCCTAGTGATCCACAACAGTCACCAGAAATTGAGTTTTAATTCCTCACACTATCAACAGCAGACAGACATGTGCACTTTGACCCCTGCATATTGTGGAAAATAGGACATGTAGCCAGGTTGTCTGGGACAGCCCTGGGAGTATGTGTTCTGCTGATATATACTTGCAAACATGCACTGTGGTACTGCAGTTGTATGTGAACACTGATGTGTTGATGTAGGGGAATGTAGCATTGTGAGTCGTGCATCTGTCCTATGAACCCACTGTTTGGCACTTCCCTTACATACTGCCATGGGTTTGCTGCTTTGTTGCCTAGTGAATATTACGAGGCAGTCACTATTGTACAGAGTACCTGTTGTCCCACACAGCTGTTTGTTTTCTGCAAGTATCCTAGTTGCCCACTCTATTTCCTTGCATAAATGCAGCAGGTCCATACATATGCAACCATAGTCTAGTACCCCGTACATTTGCTGTAAAGGAGAGTGACTTGCCTTGTGCACACAGAATTTGTGATACCTGTTTTCCAGGGATGAATTTGTCTGACGCATACAGTACACAGCCAATGCATGGTAAGGTACAGGTTGTGTGGTGTGGTTGGCATCCTTTATACTATGTATGCGACTAGAGTAAGGTGTCAGTTCCTAGGACCTTAGGTTGTCAGTGCATGTGCTATGCATTGCCTCTTGGCCAAGGCCGGTGTATACTGGACATGCCTTCATTTGCCTACAGGGACAGCCTCAGGGAGTTCCTCCTCTGAGTCCCACTGTGGGTGTGGTTGTGGGGACTTTGGCCCTGGTGGGGGGCTGTGTGTCCATTTCCTGTGATGATCCTGCTGCACCTGTTTCAGCAGGATCATATTGTGTAGCATGGCACATACTGTGAACATCTGTGCACATGTGGCTGGAGAGTACTGTAAGGCTCCACCAGAAATACTGAGGTACCAGAACCATGACTTGAGCAGCCCAAACACACACTCTATGATTTTCCTAGTTTGGCATGTGCCTCATTATGGCATTCTTCGGTAGGTGTGTGTGCGTTTCTGATGGATGTCATCATCCACGGTTCCAGTGCCTAGCCAGCATCCCCCACTAGAATACTGTATGGGATGTCCCCCCTGGCAAACATCTGGTGCAGCTGTGATGTGTCAAGCAAACAAAAACAAGTAATACTCCACACCATCAATAAAATTTAATAGAATGACAAAGCTTTCAGATACAAAATATCCTTCTTCAGTGTCTTACATAAAACAGCCATTAAAACAGCATTTTTATATCTCATTCAAACATATCACATGACACAGCAACCTATCAAAAAACAACAGTTAAATCAACAATTAAGTCTTTAAAAACACAGTAACAGCAACATATACATAGTCACTTTTTCTACACTTTCTGTTGCTTGAATTTCAATATTGGTTTCAGAGTAACTTGTTTGTTAAGACCAGGATATTTATCCGCTTCGAAGTGAATAATCCATTTTATTGATGGTGTGGAGTATTAATTGTTTTTTTTGCTTGAAGCTGTTTGGTTTTGTATTCTCCACTTTACAATTGGTTCACTTTTTTCCTGTAATTTGCAGCTGTGATGCGTGTCAGATATAGGAGTCATGATAACTGGCAGGGCTGCCAGCACATACATTCATGATGATGGCTTGTGCATTACACATGACCTGGCAGTTGATGGAGTGATACTCCTTGCAGTTGATGCAGACTCTACCCTCCTCACTGGGTGGTACTTTAATGTGTACATGAGTACAGTCTATGGCACTCAGTACCTCAGGCTAGTGTGCTACATAGTAGAAGAGATGCATATTGCTGTCCCTCTCCTCAGATGTATGGGGTAAATAAATGTGCTCACTGGCATGTGTTTGCATGGCAGACAGGAACTAGTGGAATACCATGGATGTAGATGCCTGTGAGACCCCCATCATGTCCCCAGTTGGGCTTTGAAAAGTACTTGTAGCTAGTATTTTAAGGGCTACACATACTTTTGTTTCATCTGGGATGGGTTCCCCTCTGTTGGCTCTGGGTCTGAGTTGAGGGTGGCAGAGCTCATTGAGTTCTTGTAGTATGTCACTGTCCACCCTGGAGCACTCTACAATCTCCAGCTCATGTAGCTCCTGGAAGGTTACACTGGGTCTGTACAGTCTTCTCCTTCTCAGCCTAGGCCTATTGTCAGCACTGACCTCAGCCTCTAACATATACAGATGTAGCAGAGCAGCAGCAGCTCCTAGCATTCTGTCAGTTAAAATTCCCAAGTCTGTACTCTATGGTGCAGAGTGTGAGGGGAAAAATCAGATTGTAGGGTGCATGCATAATTTATAGTGGTCTGCTGAAGATGCAGCCAGTGTGATTGGCTAACTATGATGCATTCCACCTGCCAGGGACATCATTGAGGAGTTTGAATGGGCAATGTAAGTAGAACAGGGGTTATCAGTATTTTCTACATGGTGCTAAGCACTGCAGTGCAGCGTGCAAACCAACGCTGCAGGTATAAACAATGCTCAGCAGTCTGGACACCCCTCATGTGCAGACATGCTTAGCATAGCTCAAACCAGCTAAAACACTTAGACCATAGCTAAACAAAGCATAGCATCACTGGACACCCCCCTGCTTAGCGGAGAGGCGCACAGCAGCTGCTGCTGAGCTCCAGTCAGCTTATACATATAGTAACACACCTCCTTTTGATCTCAGCTAGCTCTTCTGTGGACACCAACACCAACACAGCTCTGGTGCTATGCGAATTTTATCTGTGGACACAATAGCCCATTTTTTCTTTTCAGTAACCCCAGCTCATTAGTATACAGATTCGTGAACGCAACCTGGATATTTTACTATTCCAGTGCCTACCTCCTTAGCAACCACTGAAATCTACCATTGTACATACTCCATGCAGGGCCCTATAATTCATTATCCTCACATATTTCTTATTTTTACTTTTTATACTTTTTAATATTTTTTTTGTATAATGGCATGTTTGCACGCTGCTGTTAAGGTAGATTATATAGAGATGCCACTTCACGTTCTGCAGTGATTCCAAGATAACAGCTTGTGCTGAGTGTGGATCAGAGGAGATAAGCATACCTCTCAACTGTCAATATTTACACAGAATGTCTAGACTTTTTTATTCATGTTTTGGGTCTGTTTCTCATAAAATTTGTAGTTTTCTGAATTTTTGTGGCAGGATTAAATTCAGTTAATAATGAAAGGCATTTGAGTTTTGGATTTCATTTCCTTCAGAAAATGCATGGTAATACAAGATCTTTTATTCTACCAACTTTATAAGTTTATAAGAGCAATATTTAAAATTCATCCCTATTTTTGAAGCATTGTCCCCCATTGTCTTTGGCTTTGTCCAGATTATTGGAGCCAAGATGTTGAGAGCTATGGTATCAATAATTCCAGATTCTCAGCCTTGTGTTCCAGTTTGGCTACCACAGTTAGCAGTCAAATGGGAATGCTTTGCATCATGATATTTCTGATAGACAGGAGGAAATGGCAGTTTGCAGCTCATTGTTGCAAGTATAGAAAGGGGAACCTTGTGTAAAAGTGATGACTCTTATTCTAAAGGTTCCAATAAAGCTGGAACAGTTGATGCTGAATTTCCGAACCTTTTTTTACACTGTGCTGTTAAGCAACTAGTATTTACTATTAGTCTTTTTAAACCTAACCATTCATGCTCCAGTCACCGACTCTGAGGTTCTTTGAGTGTGTGTAGCAGTTAATTTATTTTTATAAAAGAAAATTGTATTTTAGTTTTTTACACAAGTTCAAAGTTTGATACCATTTCAAATGTTAATATAAATAAAACACTAGTGTACTGGTTATATTTTGCCTGTTCTTTGGAATGCATTTGAATGTTCATTGGTATCCCACAATTCCATTGGAGTGGGTGTGGCTACATAATTATGCATGCATGTTTTATGTTAATCAGCATACAGATTTTTGCCTAGTTGTACATATTTTTCATGGGCCTTTGTTCAAATGTTTCCAGGTTGAGAGGTATGCTCCCTGCATCTCCCTAGAATTTTTTTTATTTAGTTTATTTTACATTTGTTAAATGAAAAAGTCCAACTTGGAATGAAATGCTCCAGACGCGTGTCTTTGAATGTGAGAGGAAACCCACATGAATGCAGGGAGGACATGCAGACTCCACACAGAAGGCACTCCACCCGATAATTGAACTGGAGAACCTCTTGCTGTTAGGCGACAATACTACTGCTGCACCACTGTGCTGTCCACTGGGTTTTAACCCAATCCTTTACTCCCACATGCACAGCTAGTGTTGTAGTTATATTTGTGTGGTGCAAGGGTCCTTAGGGTCTGATATCATATCACCTGAAAGATAGCTGTCATCCTGTCTTTGTCAGCCTAATGAGTAGGCAACTGTCACACAATAGAATCACCACTTACTAAAACATTTTGCTTGTGGAGTGGTCTAGTATATTGGAATTGAGGCCCTTTGTCTCATGGTATCTCTTGATTAAAGTTGAGATACTATGGTGTGTAATGCCTGATTTTGATGTTTGCTGAGGCCTTATCCTTATGGGTCTATGTGACACAGTAAGGATCAGCACATGACATTGTACTATGTGTTGGGATTGTGTGCAGACTATTTGGTGTGTAAATTTGATTCTCACTGCCTGTGCTTTTTATGAGAGTGAGACCACAATACCACATACATGTGTGCATCTCTCTCAAGCAGAGTTATTTGTGTTTGATAAGAGTTTATTGTCTGTGAGCATAAGCATTCACTTCATTGCTTTAGGATACCTAATGCCATGGGGTTGGCAACAGAGTGAAGACAAGTAGGTCGAACTTCCATTTTGCATTGAGTGAAGTAAAACTTGATTTTATTAATAGAAATGTACAGAGCTTAAATAAAATAGACATTTACAGTCTCGTGAGATAATTATCACACAATGAGTGTGTAGTGTCACTACATATGAATGTCTGTTTAATTAAATGCACAGTTTGTGATTAAATTATGTTTTGATAAATACAAATTGGGGATTTTGTATAACAGTAGTATTGACCTCCTTTGTTGTGTTTGAGGGCTATGCTGTGTGATTTAGTACCACTAGAGGCAATTATGAGGTACTTTTAGGGTGCTAGGTGTACATATATGTAACAAGAGCATATTTGATAACAGGATTTAGGTGAGTTGGCTGTACTGGAATAGGTTAAAAGTGATAGTGCCTAGATATGTGGAGTGCATGTTTCAACCCCACTAAGGCAAGTGCAGCTCCTCACAACATAAAATAAACAGGGAAAATGAAGGAATCAATTAAACACAGTTAAAGTTCTAACCAACAGTGTTTACCTTCCTATGGACTGCATCAATTTTATCACCAGAAAAAAAATAAATAAAAACACTGCAAGCTCCAGATGACTCACACAGCTGGCCAAAATGGCTGTTACTGTTAGCTAAAATATCACAGCACTGATCAAGTCACTAAAGAGCACAGAAAACACTTGAATTGCAGTGCAAACTGTCAAATGACTTCAATTACAGCTGTAACTTTACATTCAAAGAAAACACAGTAAAAATACAGAAAATTAAAAGAAACCACTCAAAACTAATTCAAATGGTGAAGCACAACACATAACCCCCCTTGAAAAACAGTTCGGACTGTAAAATGACTTTAAATAACAGCTGTAATGTCAAATTCATAGAAATACAGTCAAATTGCAGAAAAAAATGTGCAATCCACTCACAATTGATTTAAATACATAGGTGACTTTAAGAGCAGTAGAACAAATATACTTTCCTGTTTATTGGATGCAAATTTGAGTCAAAAATTCACTTTGTTCACTGATGAACAAACATGTTGTGGTCAGATAGAAAAATAGATGTTCACTATAGACTTTGGTTGGCAAAAATTTCAAGATGAAGAATTATAATGGAGTCAGAGCATAAATCACTCCAGACCATCTATGAAAACAATTACATGAAGCAATTGCACAACACCAAAGAGTGTGGTTTCTTTGTCAAACTATGTCCTGAAAGTTAAGTCCAGACCTTGTAAGCAGATGCTGATAGATGGCACTCCCTATACAGAATGCCTTTATGAATGAAGGAGAATCTGTTTACAGAACATCTAGAAGTTCTATGGTTATTTTTCTCAATAGCCAGTACCTGCTGATAATTTGCAGAAGTTACAGGATTGTATCAAAGATTATTTCAACCTTCAGAAGCAGAGAGATGTTATGATAGGATAACCATGAATACATCATTATAGCCTGTCATTTGACCTATTTTTGCTAATATGATGAGTTATCATGTATTAAAAAACCTACCCTGGAGTCTCAAGAGCTTGCACAGTGTGCATGATTAGTGTAAGATGAAATTTTGGCAATATGGCTGCTGAGCGATCCACGTATGTGCATGTCTGATGTGCGAGAGTGCTGTAGCACTAGTGCTGCACGTCCCCAGCCCCCATATGCAAATCACCCCATTTGCAGGTGAAAACCATGGAAATGAGGTAAATCTGCCATCCAGGAAGTAGGAATCAGGGAGTGCAGGACTAGCGTAATATTTAGAAATGTACTCGGTTATTAACCGTGTACGTTACTGCAAACTCCAAAACGGAGCTATGACAGCTCTAAATAATGGCTGCATATCATTGAGGAAGCATGCCAATGGCAAAATAGAAGGCCATTGGCATTGCAAACAATGCCAAATGTACAAAGTACAACTTTTATGAAATGTCCGCCGATCACGGCCATTGAAGCATGGGGCAGCAGTGCGTAAATGGGACCGGTGGGGAAATAAGAAAATAAACCTAAAAAAAAAAGTCTAACTAAAATCAGTATTCTGCCATGCAAGTCAGTGGCAGGCAAAAGACAACCTGGCCAGTGACTAGTGGTTGCTAAGGGGGGAGGCACAGTGTGGCACGTGTGACTATGCATTAGCAGGCAATTCTATATAAATGAGGGGAAGGGTAGTGAATCCCGATTTTCTCCAACATGTGAGGCAGGTCCCAACAGTGTATGAGTATGAATAGCTGAGTGCAAGACTTGGAGGTAGATGACATCATGTGTGGCATACTGTCAGCGGATTGGAGCCCTGTGGCTCGGGGTTGCATCCAGCTTAGCACAGCAAAGCCAGGAGGTGTGTCTAAACCTGCCCAGTACGTACGACAAAGTGTAAGCGTGTGTGCACGCCACGTAACGGGATCTACAGGAAGATAAAGGAAGTGAATCCAGGAAATAGCAGCAGTGTGCACATTGCAGCACACTGATTGCATGGTGAACTGCCAGGATGAATCAGAAGGGCAATGGGAAGGGAAAGCAGCAGTAGGAAGTCAATCAAGGGGTAGTAGGTTCGCTGCCAGGTGAAACATATCGGAACCAGCCAATTGCAGAGGCAGCAGTCCAGCCCAGCCCAGAATGACACTGCAAACTATGCAAACACCTACCTCTCTGTTTTTTCCCACATCCTACACCACTGGTGTAAACAAGCAGGGAACTTTTAACACTCACAACAGCAAAATGTTAGGGGCTGCAATAGCTAGCATACAACTTGTGGATGAAGCTGAGGGTGGCGAGGATGGGAATGATGCTAACCAACTCACAGTGAGGAGACATAGAAGAGTGTACAGAACCAAGGTAACCTACCAAGGGCTACATGAGCTGGAGATAGTGGCATGCTATAGGGTGGACAGAGACCTCCTACAGCAGATTGTTGAGCTTTGTCAGCCACACCTGACACAGAACTAACAGAGGGGAATCCATTCCAGTAGAAATGAAGGTATGTGTAGGCCTAAGAATACTAGCTACAGGTACCTTCCAAAGGCCAACTGGGGATACGATGGGGATCTCACAGGCATCAGCATCCAGGGTACTCCACCAGTTCCTGGATGCCATGGGAGCACATGTCGGTGAGCACGTATATTTCCCCCTTACCCATGAGGTGTTGGCCAGCAGTATGCTGCTCTTCCACCAAATAGCAGAATACCCTGAGGTAGTGGTTGCAATAGACTGCACGCACATATGCATCAAAGCACCACCCGGTGAGCAGGGTAGGGTCTACATCAACCGCAAGTGCTTCCCCTCCATCAATTGCCAGGTTGTCTGCGATGCCCAGGGCATAATACTGAACATGTGTGCAGGCTGCCCTGGAAGTTATCACGATTCCCACATGCAGCATCTGATGCAGCTGTACCAGAAATTTGCCAATGAGGACATCCCACATGGTCACCTAGTGGGGGATGCTGGATACGCACTGGAGCCATGGCTGATGACACCCATCAGAAAAGCGCACACACCTGAACAAGAACTCCATAATAAGACACATGCATAAACAAGAATCATAATAGAGCGTGTGTTTGGGATGCTCAAGTCACAGTCCTGGTGACTGGACACATCCAGTGGAGCCTTGCAGTACTCACCAACTACATGTACCCAAATCGTCCTTGTATGTGCCATGCTACACAATATGATTCTGTGCAAACAGCTGCAGCAGGAGCAGCAAGGGGCAGGGCCATATAGCCCCCCCCCCACCAATGCCAAGGCCTGCTCAAGCACAGAGTGACTCAGAGGAGGAACAACTTGAGCCTGCCCCAGTAGGTAGAAGGAGGTGTGCCCAGTATGCTCTGTCCCTGGCAAAGAGGCAACACATCGCACATACACTGACATGAGAGGGACCCAGGAAATAGCACCTCTCTCTGACTCTCACATAAAATAGAAGGGATGCCAAACAGTACACTATCTGTGCCTAACCATGTGTAGGCAGTTTACTATGTGCATCTGACATAGGCAGCCCTGCAGCACCACCCGCAATACTGGGACACCCACAAGATAAGAGACTCACACATGCCAGTCAGGAGGGGGGTTCACATACCCAACAACAGTCACAGCCAGCAGGACAGGTGTAGACAAACATAAACAAATGCCATACTACGGCCTCTGAATGAGGGGTATGGGTGACTCACACCCAGGCCTACATGGACAGACTACAGCAGGCCAGGTAGTGGGATGTCAGTTGTAATGGCTAAGAAGTCAGAGATAAGAATGGAAGTACATCAGTATGGCATAGCCAGCACGATGGGTAAGACTACCGACTGAAATGGACTACAGGAAATACCAGTACAGTCCTGGCAAATGTGCACAACTGTCAGGTGTGCCCCCCCCACCCAACATAGAAATAGAGTAACAGTCAAGTGCACCCCCCAATCCTGTGTAGAAACATAGAAATAGTCAGGTGTACCCCTGCTATGCAGACATGTTGTAACAATCAATGCCGAATGATCGGTGGATACTCTGCAGACACAGCATGCTACCTGTCGGTGTACAACACAAAAGTCAACTGTGCAGTACAAACCACCTGACATGCTCCACACATGCATAACAGACAGCCTTACTGGGCATGCTCGCACACTTGGAGAAATGAAGGCAATGTCAGTCATCCACATAAGGTCATACTGGGCATGCTCACACACTTAAACACATAAAAGCCATGTATGCAAACACCAGTGGACCAGACATATCCAGCGGTTGCAATAGTTACTGCAGACACATGTCAGTATGCGCCACTCATGCCTTGCACACACAGTGAATAGAAATACAGACATATATGTAAGGACAACACACCATAATACGCCAAAGGTAGATGGATATAGATGTGTGGAAGAGGGTGACCATGACAAGGAGCCATCCACGCCTGTCCCACCGAGCACACAGCCAAAGGGCCTTAAACACATCAGTTACAGATGTCACACACTGCAGTTACTAGTGACCAGTACCTGTCAGCACCACAGACTATGTGGTCCACGTGCCAGCTGCCCAACATGGCTGTACAAGGACATAGTCAGCTAGTTACCCTAGACATGCACCTGTGACATATGACACCGTGTGTGGCTGTCTGTGGCGTGTCACCCCTACATGAATGGTGTATGGGCCATGCACACACTGGCCACCCCATAGTGGTAACCTGACAAGCCTGCTGAGGTTATCCAATAGGAAATACACCTTTGGGAGAGCTGTAGGCTAGTCATGTCTGTGGCACATCCCATAACTGCGTACTGCTGTAGTGTGATAGACTAGTTAGGTAGGAGTTCTAACCCCAGACATAGCAACTGTGTTACTGTGTGTCACTGTTTATGTGACTGTCTCTCACTGACTGTGTAGACAACAATCCTTTTAGGGTACTCACAACCCTTATATTTCACATACCCAACTTTGGCAAGGCTGCTGATGTCACCCACCTTGAAATACTCCCATGGGAAAACTGTAGCCCAGTAATTTCCATAGCGCATGCTGTAACTGCGTACTGCTGTAGTGTGATGATGTAATTAAGTAGGAGGTCAAACCTCAGATGTGGCAACTGTGTGTGTGTGAGTCTATGTGTGCATGTCTATCACCAACTGTGTAAAGAACAATGCTTTTTAGGCTACTCACACCCCTTACAAGTTGAATACCCACCTTTGGCAAGGCTGCTGATGTCACGCAACTTGAAATACACCTCTGAGGCAATTGTAGCACAGTAATCTCCATAGCACATCCCGTAACATCGTATAGCCATAGTGTGATTAAGGAGTCAGTTGGGAGTTCTAGCCCCTAAACTACCAACTGTGTGGGTATGCATGCATATCTGACTGTGTAGAGAGCAATGCTTTTAGGTTACTCACACCCCTTACATTTCACATACCCAACTTTGGCAAGGCTGCCGATGTCACCCACCTAGAAATACTCCCCTGGAAAAGCTGTAACTCAATAATCTCCATAGCACATGCTGTAACTTTGTACTGCTGTAGTGTGATAATGTAGTTAGGTAGGAGATCAAAACCCCAGATGTGGCAGGCAACTGTGCGCATGTGTGTGTGTCTGTCTGTCACTGACTGTGTAGAGGGCAATGCTTTTTAGGCTACTCACACCCATTACAAGTCGAATACCCTCCTTTGGCAAGGCTGCTGATGTCACGCAACTTGAACTACACCTCTGGGATGATTGTAGTCCAGTAATCTCCATAGCATGTCCTATAACATCGTATGGTCATAGTGTGAGTAAGGAGTTAGTTGGAAGTTCTAGCCCCCAGTCTGCCAACTGTGTGTGTGCATGCATTCATGTCTGACTGTGTAGAGAACAATGCTTTTAGGTTACTTACACCCCTTACATTTCACATACTCAACTTTGGCAAGGCTGCCAATGTCAGCCACTTTGAAATACTCCCCTGGGAAAGCTGTAGCCCAATAATCTCTGTAGCACATGCTGTAACTGCGTACTGCTGTAGTGTGATAATATAGTTAGGTAGGAGGTCAAACCCCAGACGTGGCAACTGTGAGTATGTGTGCATGTCTGTCTGTCACTGACTGTGTAGAGAGCAATGCTTTTGGATTACTCACACCCCTTACATTTCACATACCCAACTTTGGCAAGGCTGCCAATTTTACCCACCTTGAAATACTCCCATGGGAAAGATGTAGTCCAGTAATTTCCATAGCGCATGCTGTAACTGTGTACTGCTGTATTGTGATAATGTAGTTAGGTAGGAGATCAAACCCCAAACATGGCAACTGTGTGCATGTCTGACTGCATAAACAGCAATGCTTTTGAGGCTACTCACACCCCCTACAAGTCAAATACCCTCCTTTGGCAAGGCTGTTGATGTCATGCAACTTGAAATACACCTCTGGGACAGTCACAGCTCAGTAATCTCTATAGCACATGCTGTAACATCGTATAGCCATAGTGTAATTAAGGAGTTAGTTGGGAGTTCTAGCCCTTAACCTGCCAAATGTGTGTGTATGTGTGCATGTCTGACTGTGTAGAGAGCAATGCTTTTAGGTTACTCACATCCCTTACATTTCACATAACCAACTTTGACAAGGCTGCCGATGTCACTCGCCTAGACATACACCTCTGGGAAGATTGCAGACCAGTAATCACTGTAGCATGTCCTGTAACTGCATACTGCTGTATTGTGAATTAGACACGCGGTTGGGTTTCATCCCCACACATTGCAGTTCTGGATGTATTGTGTGTGCCACTGCCTGTGTAGGGAGTGATGCATTTTAGGCTAGTCTCTCACAGTCATTTCAACGCCCCACTTTGGCAATCCTGCTGATGTCAGTCAGTGTGAAATACACTTTTGGGGAAGGGCTACTCGAGTAATATCTGTGGCACGTACTATAACTCCGTAGTGTTGTAGTGTAATACACTAGTTAGGCAGGGGTTCTACTCCCAAATATGACAGTTGTGAGTGTGTGTTTGTAAACCATATCCTGTGTAGAGGTGGTTATGGCCAATGTGGAGTGGGTTTTGCATGTTTCTTATATGGTGGCCATATTATATATCACAATGTCCACTGTACAGGGATAACACGTGATATGGCTGAGAGGCTGGGGTGCAGATCCATACCAAGACATGTGACATCAAGGCCAAGCAATCACAGTTAGCAACCCCAGTATTACCCAGAGCACACTCTCACCCCATGTGTCATACACACACACATGCCTAGGTAACAGTCATATGTGAGTAGTACACTGTATATTGGCCACTGATAGCAACTATGGATAGACAGCGATGAGCCAAAGAGGGCATGACACCCAGTCCATCTGTCCAGTATGCACATACATGCAGACAGTGCACCTCCCCCATGTTCTCCAATGGACAACTGCACCACCTGTGGTGCCATCACATGTGACCCACAACAGACATATCATACCTTTCAACATGCCCGTTTGGACAGATGCCACTAACACCAAGGAATTCTGATAGCATGCACACCATGTAGGTGCAGGGTAAAGCTGCTGGCCATTACCAGCTCCCACCACAGGTGGGCAGGACTGGCACATCTAATGATAATCTGTGTTCACAACATGGGCCAGACACCCCAGGTACAGTTCCACATGTCACTGTACATGCATGTGGGAGGTGTGCACATCCCAGACGCCGTCCATGTCATGGACAAAGTAACACAGACATGGCAAACAATCCACAGCATTGCCCACACACACAGGAGTCACCCAGGTGACCAGATGGGGGATACAATAGCCGCCTGTGTGGGCAAATGCAGACACTATGTCTCTGAGCCACAATGCAGACCATCATCAGTGTGGCCTGATGCCAAGGTACACCCATCGACTAGCCGTGGATAGCCATCTGGCGCAGTTGAACACCACACACCTGTTCAGACATGCACACATGCATGTCAGTAGTGGCACCCTGTGTGTTTGTGTGTGTGTTGCATGCTGCAGATGTTCACATCCACACTCCCTACAACCCTCATGGGCATACTATAGCATGCTGTCTGATGTCAGACACCTTCCCATACCCTTCGCCTGTACAGCCGCTGTATGACCTGTGTTGTGCATGGGATACCTGCACAGTGATGTGATGTGGCAATCCCACAACTGATGAGTTGTACACCTGGCCCTGCCACGTGTAAATGTGTGTGTCCTTGTGAGACTCTGACTGTGTTGACGCTGGCACCTGTTCATGCCGACAGGCACATGTATGTCACCTACTGTACAGCTACTGCATCCCTGTTGCAGATGTCACTCACCATCACATATATGTTCTGAGTGCTCCACAACAGGTAACCCATGTGGTGCATCCAATAATTGCAGCGGACTGTACTAGCACTACATAGTTGTTATGGGTTTGATAAACTGTGCTGCTAGGTGTGTGACACAACCATGCTTCAATTTTACCCTCCCACTCCTCCCTGACACATATTAGCCTCTGTCTGCATCCCCCACCCCCTCTCAGGTGGACATGGAGACCTACACCTGCATTTCTTTGGCAGCAGCATGTGTAATGTAAGTAATGCTCATGATCAGCTGATGGCCTCTGCACGAATCTCAGCCCGCCCCTAGCTGATTGCATGTGAAACAGCTGTGGTAACGTCCCCATCACCAATGGTATGGAAACACACTCCAATACCCAGGAACATCATGGTGGTGTTTGCCCTTTTCACCCACTGTGAGCAGGAACTAGATCTGTTGTGTGCCAAACAGCATCCCATATGGATTGTGCTGTACCTCTAACAACATACACTGTGGAAACAGTGCAACAAATGGGAAGTGGATGTGCCTGACCTGACTACAGACTGTAAATGCCTCTATACTGCATTTAAAGTAATGCTGCTTTCACAGTGTTTGTGTGGATATGGCTGATGTACATGTCTCAATACCTGCCATGTCAGTTCCATGTTGATGGGGAATCTCCATCTGCAGGGTCATCTGCAGCTTGGGCAGTGTTTTGTCTGAGGTTGCATGTGTCACCCACGGAGCATCTAGCTGTCTACTGCTGAAGGTAGTGTGAGGATTGTAGTCAGTAGATGGAGAAAGCCGTGGTAGTCACAGATGTCGTATCCCTCAAAGGACATATCTTGCAACAACCCTGTAACAACAGTAATGTATGTGGTCATCCCAGCAACATGTCAATATTGGCCCTGTGTATGTGCTCCCAGTCACACATCTGTCAACCTTTGCACATATGTCGTGCATGAAGTGGTGCATATGTACTGTACACCATACTTTGTGGCATCATATCTGAGAACAAGCCACTGATATATCTGACTGCTACACTTACTGTACAGTAGGGGTTACATTACATTACATTACCTGCACATTCCGAGGATGTTTGTACAGTACTGAGGTCTGTGTACCTATGGTGAATGTCGACAGTGTGTGTAGTGTTGATATGTACCTTAGCCTGTGTACAGACTGTGGTAGATGACATTGTTCTAGTTCCCCTGCTATCATATGTTACATGCTGCCCCACTGTATGGTACTGTAGTGGGGAAGCATGTAACATCTGATAGTAAGGGAACTAGAACAATATCATCTACCACAGTCTGTACACAGGCTAAGGTACAGACTGTGTACAGACTGTGATAGATGACATTGTTCTAGTTCCCCTACTATCCGATGTTACATGCTGCCCCACTGTATGGTACTGTAGTGACATACATGCTTGTAGGGCCATAAACACACGTGTCCCATACCACAGACAGCCACCAGACCAAACTGTGTAGCAGGCCAGTATATGTAGGGCAGTCTGTGAGTGGCACATATGAAGATGGTGTCGAACACATAGTCCATATACTGTAATACCATGCTAGCTTACCATATGTGGCTGTGTTCACATTGGTTGTGGATATGCACTGTCACTCAGGTGTATCCTACCCTGTGCTGTGACATGCCTGTGGAGCCTGCTTTATATGCAAGTACATGTGCATTCCCCCTTGGGAGGTGCAGGCCAGTGTTAAGCCAGTCTGCCTGTAGCCCGCACAGTGCATTGTGACATGCCTAGCAGCTGAGTGTACCTACCCAGTGGGATGCCATGTGCAGATGCTAGCCAGATGTCCTGCTGCCAGACCTCCCCTAACAGTCATGTATATCAGACAGGGCAGTGGGATGCAGTGCAGATGTATGTCAATACCTATTGTGTAGTATGTGGCCATGGCACCCCTGTACCAGCGGTCATACCGTTACAGGCCAGGCAGGGGTGTGTGAATGCATGACCTGTGGTGGACATTATATACCAGTCATTATGTGTTATAGCCATCTACATGGCCATCCACATCCATATTGTCAGGCATAGTACACATGTGTAGCACTAAGGGCTTATGTGTATACCTCTGGAATGTACAGACTGTGTCAGACCCCCACATATATTGGCCAATATCTCTGCTGCAGTCCACAGCGGCATTACATGCTAGCAGTGGTTCTGTACGCTGATGTCCTTTGGATGTCATTCAGTAACCAATGGCACACATGTTATGAGCAGATGCACACACACGATGTCTGTGAAGACAATCCCAATGACAGTAGCAATAGCCTACTAGTATACCTGCTAGAGATACCTGACATCCCCTGCAACTACGACATTGGGAACATACGATTGGACTACACTTCATGTCCAGGAACTATGGTGGGAATATATGTACATATACATATCCAGATAGCCAGGCATATGATTACACATGTGTACTACACCCATTTAACACTGTCATGGCATCTACCCACTATTGATCCCCACATCATGTGTGTGCATTTCCATTACATCTCCCGTGTAACGGGCATCCATCCTTTGTGTGGGAAGCAGTGCTACCAACAGCATGTAGCTATACCCCATACAGGAGAACCTTGCACATGCAGGGCAGCCACATATTTGTAGTTGGATCAGGAAGTACAGACAGACTGCGAGTGGAGTTGCGTTATGCTTTGTACAGTACTGGTGTTACAGGGTGTGGGTGTACATTCTAGTTTGCTATGGGATGCAGTCCATCTGCATAGAACATAACTGTGGGCCTACCCTCATGCCAGCTGGAGCTGTGCCTATGATATCTTGCCTGTCCAACACACAGGTCTTGTGTCAGATAATACACTAGCAGTGTGTGTGTTGCATGTTACCGGTGCATGGCTACATCCATGGCCATCCATACCAGCAATTCCCTGACTAAGGTATGTTACAGTCTATCCTGTAACACCTGCACCTTGTGTAGTGTATGGCAATAGTTGTCCGCACATGTGCCTGTATTCTAGCCTCTGTCCATCACCTACATACCAAGCTGTGCACATATGTCATGTTGTCAGTGGTTGATCCATAGTGGGCTGGGAGTACAACGCACTTCCATGTCTGCCATCAGTCCACTGCTGTTGTAACCCCCACACATATGGTGGGGCTGGGGCCATATATGTGTGGGCATCACCTACACAATACATGTGTTCCCTCATGCACTGCAGAGCCCAGTGTATGTAACAGTGGTATATGGCCCTGTATTATTGAGTCTAGGGAGGACCACCTCAAACGACCTAGGCTGCTACAAAATGTGGGGGTATCAGGTCTGAGCTGCCTTAAGGTATCTGGATGTATGTACAGTACCATGTACTTCAACTATATACATACTACTGACATAGATCTGGGTACTGCAGGACAACTGCCCTCTGCCATACAAACTGTTCTGTGTGTTGGTGTACGTGTGACGGTGTCAGTTATGCCATATTATGTAGCAGTTACAACTCATGTGGTCATAAGACGTCTATACTACCTACTGTGTTTGTACAGTGTGTAGATAGAGGCTGCTGTACTACACACCTGGAGAACATACTGTCAGTTGTTATGTATCATGTGGCCCAGTGTGTCTTTCCTATTGTACAATGTGAATGGCTTGGCTTGGACA
Organism: Protopterus annectens; assembly: GCF_019279795.1. Taxonomy (NCBI): domain Eukaryota; kingdom Metazoa; phylum Chordata; order Ceratodontiformes; family Protopteridae; genus Protopterus; species Protopterus annectens. The sequence continues at coordinate 1,066,882,889 of NC_056735.1, read as the reverse complement.
GCAACAGCTGTGAACCTTTCCAGCCTACTGCATGAGTGTAACTGGACCACTGTAGCATTGATCCGTTGATATAGTTGTCAGTGTCTGAACAGCTATATGACATGGCATGTAGAACTGTAATGGTACACGATGATAGGTTTACCATGTCTGCAAACCTGTCGATATATGTTACAGGCAATGATTGTCATTTGTATGGGTGGCACATACAGTGTCCAGTCATTCAGGGGTCAACTGTAGACATAGTGGCTGTTCCGTATTGTGTGCCCCTACCACTTATGTATCGTACTGTACATATAACTGTGTGTGTATGTGTAGTCACATGTATATGTACATATATATATATATATATATATATATATATATATATATATATATATAAAAGATTATAAATATCTATACCTGTATCTGCATATCTATGTCTGTCTATCTAAAGCCTGGTAATGTTGATGGCTTCCACATAATACATTCCCCATGGGAGCCAGACTGTACTGCATGATATGTTACCAATAACAGTCTGACATCATACAAGTGGAATGTAGTACAGTAACATCGTGTGCCCATGTTGCCACTGGCCCTGGTTATGGGATCTCCAACATTTCGTAGTGTATTGCAGGGCGGGCGTGTTTGGTTGGTGGGATGCCTATTTTTATGACTCATATAGTGTGTGGTGCCTCTCAACCTCATTAATGTAACATGTAGCCTGTTACACTCCACTCCCTAACAGCTACATGTGCCTAGCAGTACCAGCACAACAGTGTTGCACCAATGGGTTGGTAGGCATGGTAATCCCATTGAGGTCTGCCACGTGTGTGTATATGTGCATGTGTGCATATCTGTAGGGTACACCGGTCCGAGTCCACATACTCCTATTACAATACACATTGCCACACAGTAGTCCAGATATTGTTGCTGTAGCCCATAGGCATGGCAATGCAATGCAACACACTACTATGCCTGCGGCGTGTGCATCACATGCATATCCCTGTGGTACCACTGTTGTGATATGCAATGGGTTGTTTTTGCGTTGTGGCCAATGTGTGGTATTGGGTATGTCAGAGTATCAAGATGGGTTCTAGTGTGTACAATATCCAGTGGGGGATGTGGGTGCTGTGTACACTGCCTTTACACCATGGTACACCTGGTATATGCCCCACATACCACTCTCAGGTGGCCAATGTCACCATCACCCATACAGGTAACAGATAACAGGATACGGCCCAGTTACACATGTGCTGTGCGCAGCCTACCTGTAACACATTGGGCACATGGACTAGTTAGTTAGTAATTATACAACCAGGTCTCTAAGATGTGTGTCTACCTGTTATGTGTCGGTCAATGGGTATATGATGGTATGACACACTATGTATTCACCATATATAAACATTACATCCCCCTTACCATATTGTACATGTCTGTGGGTGGTCTGCATGTAGCACGTGACCTGGTACACACCTCACCCTACAGATGGTGTTGTGTGTGCAATGACAGCCACACAGTTCAGTAGCACTACATACCTGGGTTGGGGTCTAGACACAGTGTTGCCAAGTCAGGATGTGTGTGTATGTGGATGGGTTGACATAAGGGTGCAGATTATACCAGTACCAGCAGGCCAGCGGTCACATTTGCACGGCCAATAACTGTTATACATACCTGTGGCATGTGTGCAACTGTACACCACATATGTCACGGCCATGGTGTCACTACACTGACATACCCCTGTGGAATATGACTGCAGACCATCCTCCTGTTGACACATGTATGCCTACAGCACAAACGGATGACAGTATGGGGATATAAATTGGTGTTGCCAACAGCTGAGATGCATCATAGCTGCATGGCTACACTACCTAACATGTATGCAGTACACATTACTCCTGACTACATTCTACACTGCAGTACATTGTGGCACTCTATCACAGTCATGGTGTGCATCAGAACCATGTTAGCCTATCCCTGCATCGATGTTATGGATGGCAGGGATGTGGCACAGGTATTACCATATGCACAGGGTGTGTGCATGTCATCTTAGCTGCATGGCTACACTACCTGACATGTATGCAGTACACATTACCCCTAACTACATTCTAAACTACAGTACATTGCAGCACTCTATCACAGTCATGGTGTGCATCAGAACTATGTTAGCCTGTCCCTGCATTGCTGTTATGGATGGCAGGGATGTGGCACAGGTATCATCATAGGCACAGGTGTGTGAATGTCATCTTAGTTGCATGGCTACACTACCTGACATGTATGCAGTACACATTACCCCTGACTACATTCTACACTGCAGTACATTGTGGCCCTCTATCAAAGTCACGGTGTGCATTAGAACCATGTTAGCCTGTCTCTGCATTGATGTTATGGATGGCAGGGATGTGGCACAGGTATTATATGCACAGGGTGTGTGAACGTCATCTTAGCTGCATGGCTACACTACCAGACATGTATGCAGTACACATTACCCCTGACTACATTCTACACTGTGGTACATTGTGGCACCCCATTAAAGTCACTGTGTGCATCAGAACCATGTTAGCCTGTCCATGCATCGATGTTATGGATGACAGGGATGTGGCACAGGTATCATCGTATACACAGGGTGTGTTACAGGTGTGCTAGAGGCCGAGGGTGGTCCAAACATGTGTCACCATGTGTGTGGGTGAGGGGTGTGGTTCCTTTATTGGGGCATGGTGATGTGGTGTGTGTCGGTATGGGGTTGCCCTAGGTGTGGTTGCATAGTGTGTGGGTATGCATGCACACAGTTCTGCCATGTTGCTGCCCTATACGGATAATGTTTGACAGCTGCAGACCATACCTGGCAGGCTGTGCAGTTCAGTGCCTCCAGCCACAGACATGTTGACTGTGCCTTCCAGGGGTTCAATGAGCACATGCAGGTACAGACCTTGAGGTGCTACACTCCCCTGATGATGACATATGTCTGCCGGAACCATGTCCCACCTGGGCCTGGCCAGGGCCATGTACACTTGGCCTGCTGTGGTGTGGTGTGGACAGCAGCCCCTGTGGTGTGCTGGGGATGGTACTGCCACTACAGGAGCGGCTGTGCATCCTGGCACTTCCACACTGACTGCCAGCTGCTGGTGTCTCTGGCTTACATCCACAAGGCCATCACACCACTCAAACCACACGTTCTAGCACAGACATACCACAGTTGAGGAGGCCAACCATCTCACCCCGCCATCTAGCCATGACCTCGGTATATTCACGGAAGGCAAGAACAAGTTCATGGAGGTTGCCACTTACAGCTGTGAAAGCAGACCTCTGCAGCCTCAGGACCTGTCTGGAGTGCATTTCCATATGTGCCTGTGCCTCCATTATGGCCTGAAACATGCTCCTGGTGGTACCAGTTGTGGCACCTCTGCCAGGGTCAGGATGACCTGCAGTCCTCCCACGAGCACCATGGTACATCTGCCAATGTGGTGGCCTTCCGGACATCTGGCTATGCTGACTGTGATCTGACACAGTTGGCATGGACACCACACTTTCCTGGTCATTGCCACCAAGTGTCAACTGTCCCTCTGCTATGGCCACATGTGATGGGGTTTGTAGGGTCACTGTAACCGTGTGCAGGCTTGGGGTGGCTAGGAGGGTGATGACACATGTTGGCACAGTTTCAGCCTCTGACAACCCCACCTGTGCCTCAGCTGTACCTTTATCATCATCGGTGTCTGTAGGGACACTACCTCAGTATGCGTTCAGGAAGGACCTTGACCCACCCCACCACCTGTGGGGGAAACAAATACACACATTAAGAAATGTACAGCAGTGCATAACAGTATACATACTCGCACACACTCACACTGACAGCCACCTTACTACCTCACCTTCCCTGAGTTTGCAGACAGTCCCACAGTCAGTTACATATTTTCCCCTTCCTGCATGTCACTTGCTAATATACATGTGTCACTACAGCCTATTAACATATCATCCCTCTCCATGCCTACACATGTGGTTACCACACCTGACCTGTTACTCCATCGCATCCCTGACCTGGGTGGAGTAGGTTGTACATGGCCTCACTGCTGTCACCCTGCATTACCCTGTGTATGGGCAGTAATGGTGTACAAGGCCTCTATATGGTTGGGGCTGCTACATTCACTACATATGTCACATACCAGAGCCTCATACTATAGTCTTGCTCAGTCCATGCCACATCTGCTGCACAAGTGACCCATCATGCGGACAACAGTACTACCTGGATACACTCACTGATGTGCTGTGGTAATTCCCCATTGCATTTGTAGAGATGCATATGTAAGTAGCCATTTACCTATCTGCTGCTGGCAATATGATGTGTATACCTGGTATGTACTGCACCTCCCAATGCATACTCCATGCTACAGACCTTGTTATACTATCAGCTGTCCTGAGTTCACATACCTGACAGGTTGTCCTGGTGTCCCATGTTTCACTCCATGTACAGCACAATGCCAAGGGGAAGTACCGCTATGTGGTCAATCCCACTATCGCGTGTGCATACATGGACACACACACACATCTGACATACACACACACACACACACACACCACACTCCTACATGTGGAGTTGCACATTTGTACACACAGTCCTCCCATTAGCCTTCTGTCAACATGCATTACATATGGAGCTCAACAGCATGCAGTGCAACTATAGTGACATGCTAGCGGCAGTATACATGTGTGTGAGGTATGGGCTTTGTTGGTAGGTGATGGCCCCTCCCCATGTTAACACTGCACCCATGTACAAAGTGTTACTGTGGACCTGTTACGCACCCTGCCTTGTACTGTGCACCATACCTCGCAGGTGTAGAAACCACTGATGCATCTGTAGTACTGTGTCAGTTATGTCAGCTCCAATGCTCACAGCCCCTGTGTGTTGTAGCAACACATACCTGGGATGATATGTGAACAGCTATCAGTTGTGGATGCATGACGTCTGAGTTACAGATCACAACATCAGCAGTGCATGTATGACCAGTACATGACTATTACACTGACAACCAGACGACCTTATCATGGCTGTGAAGAGTGCCCTACACATGTCCCAGACCTCTGCATGTTTGCAAGGTCTACTCATGTGCACATCCCTTGGAGTGCTCACACTGCTGTCATGAGTGCTCTGGGGTCAGGGTTATGTCTGCAACGTTTACTTAACCTGATTGTGTGCAGCTGCAGCAATGGTGGTGTTGAGTCACACATGTCCTTACTGTAGGCCATGTGTCCTGCTACATGCCACATCCCTGTGGACACATTGCACATTGACAGGATGTTAGTTATCTTGCATGTGTCTGTTGTACCCTTCCGATTCCCCAGCATGGTCTCTACTGTGATGCAGTGCATTTCTCAGCAACAAAACATGAATGTGTACAGCATGCAGTATGGGTAGGTGTGTTAGACGTGTGCATGGGAGCTAGCCCATAGCTATTACATGCCCAGTTTATCATCATGCATGAACATGAACCATACTCACCGGCTACAGGCTGCTGCTGTGGTGATACCCTGGAGGGACCTACATAGGAGTGTGAGAAAGCTGATGTCAGTGGCCTCAGCTGTGGCACTCATAACAGGTGAGTGCAGCATTATGTTACATCAACAGTAGAATTACACAATATTACAGCTTATACACAACAGATTATTACTACTACACAGCAGCACACTATGTATATGACATCTCGGTTTTGTATGATGTACCTGTACAGATGCAGATGCATAAACATGAGTGGTGTACCAATGTGCCCTGGGGCCTTACCTGCAAGCTCCTCAGCTGGTGTGTCATTGGCACCCACCTCCAAGATGTGTCCTGCCAGGTGTTGATGTTGCAGGCAGACAGGTTCCACTAGTCTGCTGAGAAGCTCCTCCACACAGGTGAGGGGTGGATGGGTGGGTTGCCCCCCTGTTGTGAGGTGGTTCCCCCCTTACAGCAGCTGCATGCCGACATACATGGTGAAGCAGGTTGATGCAATGATGCTGGACCTGTTCATAGTTGTGGTTATGCAGTCCAACATCATTGCCCCTGTGGACTAGCTTGTTCCACAGGGCAGTCCTCGCCTGCTGGCCGTGGGCTGTCCAGCCAAAAAGAAGTATGTAGTGCTGTACCAGGTGGTCAATGATGATAGCCATTTCAGTGGCGCTGTATGCGGGAAGGCGACTATGTGACATGATTCCTGGAAGACATAAGGATGGAAACAGGTCTGAGCCACCCATACATCAAGGTTACCATAGTTCTTAATACACATATATGTCTCCCCCCACCATATCAGCTACAACAACATGTTCAAGGACTGCAATTGTTATGTCAGCTGCTTACCTACCATTGGGACATATGTTGTATTGTACCAAGCTTTGTGCTATTTGTATGTGCCATGCTTTGTACTGTGTTTGTAGCCATGCTCCCTGTGGGGACACTTATATTTGCTGGCCTGTTACAGACTATTTCACCTGCATGCCATTGTCGCCACTATATATATGTGTATAAATATACATCTATGTACATATACGTGTGATATATGTTGTACATTGTGGATATACCTATGTCTATATGAGTGTCTGTATCTGTACACACACATGTCACATTCTGTATCACACAGATATGTGGAGTGCATACAGACATCTGGTCTGCATTCTGTAACTGTCTTTCATTTACAGCTGCATTGTTCTGCCTTGCTGCAACCCAGACAGGTGCCACATGTGAACACAGCCTAACATTAGGGTGGTAACTATGGTGAGAGAGTGCTGATACACCTATTACACACCTATGGCATTTGTGCATGCTACATTACACATTCACATGACTTCCTGCAAGTGGTGTGCTCTGACACCCATGTGTCTATCATGATTGCAGAACATCCACCAACAGCTATTGTCCACACTAACATAACAATCACAGATATTATGGCTGACATCTTTGTCATTCATTGCTGATCTGCACAGTTGGTGGGTATGTCCCACTGCTTACAGGCACAGACAGTATTGTCCAGAGCAGTTGTTCAGTGGGACATCATTACGGGGACAACTGCAGATGGCACATATCAACCATTCTACATCATAAATCTTAATAATCTACATCACATACTACATTAAATTGCATACAATTATGTTTTACATACCTTTTAGTGCTTGGATGGGTTTGATGCCTTCTTGGCTGTGGCCTGCAGTTATTTGTTCCACACTGTGTGAGTTCCATTGTATATGTTTGTTTTTGTTTTTCTTTTCTTTTTTTTTTCTTTCTCTCTCTTTCTGTCTCTCTCTCTCTCTCTCTCGATCCCTCTCTCTCCCTCTCCAGTAGAGTGAATGAGTTGGTTTGAATGGATTTCAGAATGGCTTTTGTAGGTGATGCACATGATCAGGTGATGGGCTCTGCACCAATCAGTGTGCAACAGTTGTTGACTGTGTGCATCCTGCTGTGTAGTGATTCTGTTAACCATCGTCATGGCAATCCAGTACTATAAATTGCTTACTCATGTGGGCGTTGTCACTTCACCTTTCCAATATGGAGGACATCCTTCCTGTATGTGGGCAGCAGTGTTACAGATGGCAGATTGCAGTACCTATTACAGTGGGGCTTCCAGACACAGGACAACTGCACAGTTCCAGACCTACAGACAGAGTGAGTATTGTTGTTATGTGCTTTGTATGTTGCAGGTCTTGCAGTGTTTGTGTGTACATAGTAGTTTAGGATGGAATGCAGTCTGTCTGCATAGCTCTCAACAGTGGGCCTATCCACATGATGGCCAGTGGATTGTCTGTTTGCTTTTGCTTGTGCACCACACAGGGCTTGTCCTAGATATATCCCCGGCAATCTGTCTGTTGCATGCTATCAGTACATGGCTACTTCCAGTTGTGTTCCTGATGTGTTATTCCTGCATAAGGGTATGTTGCAATGAATCCTGTAACACCAGCAATGTGCAGGGTGTATAACAGCAATATTACTAGTATGGCCCTGTGTTCCTGCCTCTGTCCTCCACATATATGGCTGGCTTTGTCCTGCTATGATACGGTTAGGGGTTGTACGGTATTGGCCTATCATAATATACTGCTAGCATTCCTGCTATCATCCCAGTCATATCGTTGATTCCCATGACATTTGTTGGTCAGGGTCCATACATGTGACAGATACATAGACATTATCACAGGTGATAAATGTACCCCTAGGCCTTGACTGCGGGGTGTGATTGGCGGCTGCTGAACTACATCTGTTATTGTTTATTGTTACCTATCTTGATGGCAAATCCTTTGTCCACAGTTGTACGAATTGATGGGCCTAGCCTGGACAGCATTGTATGTTATATATCCGCACTGTCATCATCTACTTTTCTGTGTGGGCCTTGCATTCCTCACTGATTAAATAAGTGCAGATCTATGTGCTGTTGGTAATGGCATACATTACTGTAAAATACACCATTAAAGGTTGCCTGTGCATACATATCTGTGTGTTGTCTCATGTCCTTTGAATAGTGAGTGGGCTATGTGTAATTCAGTACTCCTGCGCAAGTGTAAATGTCATTTAGTAGGTTATACAGCAAAACAATGTTGTTATACCGATTTTACACAGAAAATAGAATGTGCTGCAGTGGGACTTGAACTGAGAATGCATGTGCGATAGGCAGATGCTCTGACTACTACACTATTGCAGCTCTGCATAATTTGCATATTTCTACCTTAATGTCATACCCATGCTCCCTTTCAATGGACCTTGAGCTCCATGTACACAGCATCCATCCATTCTGCAGTTGCTAGCCCTGCCATGCCACACCTCCACACATTTTCCTCTCTGCACATCTCGGTACTCCTCCATATTACTGTCTCGATGCAATCTTCTGCAGGTTATTCATCCATTTAGTCCATGGACATTCAAGCCTTCCCTTCATCCACCTCCGATACTGGAGGAAACATCATTGTTATCCATAAAGTCTGGTGCATCCCGGCAGGGAAGGAACTGTTGCGTCACGAGAACACTTTGCTGGTGTACACTGTTTCTCCCACTGATAGCATTCTGCCAGGGTTTTGAGAAGCAGCGGTTTGCACACACACCAGACCAGCCTCATCTCCCGCTTCCACGGATGAAGCATGCCCCCACGCCGTACCCAGTTTTCCATTCCTCTCTTCAGTATTATACAAGACTACTGTTCTCACAGTATGCATGGACAGGCACTGTTCATTGATACTCACAGACTGCTCGAAATACTGTGACTGAGCACTGTGCACATGTTTGCTGGTATTAATGTACATACTTACATACATTTCCTATACTGTTGACTGACTGTGCCGGATGATATGTTTGTGATAACAGCAGCTGATTGTATATCTGCCATGCCTTCATGGTATCTCACTTGGAATATAGTGTGCAGGGGGGGACCTGGGAGTGCTGATTATGTTGTTACTGGCCAGGATGAGGGCTGTGGGCTACGGAGTGCCTAAGGCACTGCGGGAGAAGTGAAGGCGGGTATGCACTGGTGTGCGCTAGGCTCAGACATGCTGACCTCCAGTTATGGCGTGCTACACTGGGTTGACATCCACATTGCTTAACCAGTGTGGCCATTGCTTACCGCCACCCAAACAGGCGTACTCCAGCTTGATTTTGCATACCCCCGTGCTACTTCACTTACATGTCGGTATTATATATGCTTAAGTCAGATGTACATGTCAGGTATGTCTGTTCAAGAAGGTCAGTATAAGGTTAAGTGGGATTCCAGTTTAGCATTTCTGGATAGGTTACAATCAGGTATTCGGGTTAGGTTTAGTTATGCCATACCTGTGCTGTAGAGTAGATGTGAATAGTGGAGGTGTAGGTGGGTAGGTGGAGGGTGGGACAGTTTAACTGGGTTTTCCCTTCATGTGTTATTTGCATGTGTAGTCTGGGACAGCTGTGGTAATACACCTTGGTTGGGGTTCCAGATTCTGCCAATATAGTTGTGTGGAGTGTGTCACCTACTTGTGACTGTGAACATTACTACAAATGCAACAGGGGTCGATAGGTAAGTGGTGTTACTGGGCCACACAGAGGGGCTGATAGTAGGGGACATGTCCAGAGATGTGCAGAATGGCTGATGGGAAGGTCCACAGCTGGCCATTTCTTCTACAGTGACAGCTGTGTATATACCCTGCATTTGGGTGTAGGTCTGAACACTCACACCCCTGAGTGGGGGTGGGGACAGCAATAAAACCTTGTGATGCCAATTAGTTCGGCTTACATGCCTACAGTGGGGTGTTGTGACCATGTGTTCTTTGGTGTTATTTAGTGGGTTTGCAATGACACATCTGGTTATTCCACCCATTGCCCAGCAAATTAGACATTACTGCTGTGGGACTTGTACCAGGAGAGGCTGCTCATTAGGTGTCGGGTCTGCCCAATGTACACTATTGCTTACATCCCTGGGGCAGTCCACATAGAACCTCTCCAGCCAACACCTGCATGCCTATGCCCATAATTACATACCCATAGTTCTCCACCAGCACCTCCTCTTTGGCACGCTTCCTTACTCCGGGTGCATGTCGGGTCTGGCCACACGAGTACACGCTACCCACTCCCCACTTCTCAGGACACATCACTTATGTTGTCTCACTCCATGGATCATCAGGCTTCCCCAACCTTGTAGTCCAAGAACATGCATGCCCTGCCATTATACATTTGTGTAATGGCTGGAAACCTGAAAAGCATAGACTGTTTGGGTTGTCCCACAAGGGATATTCTCATCTTTGTTTCAAGATTAGACTTAGTGGGTCTCTCCCACTGGTAGTATCCTGCCTGTAGTCTGAAAAGCAGTGGTTTGTTTACTTTTATTGTGTGTTTGTATGTTTCACCTGTCCAGCTGGGGGGGTTGATGCTATGTGTTACACGTTTGTTGATTGGATCCTTCACCCTCATTGGCATGGCCTGTGAACATATGTAATTCTTAACTGCTGTATCATATCCTAGCTATATATATATATATATATATATATATATATATATATATATATATATATATATATATATATATATATATCTGTGTGTGTGTGTGTGTGTGTGTATATTTACGCACTCACACACACACACATATAGGGTGACATACAAGAGTTGAGGAAGATGCGCACAGGTGGATTATATCTTATGTAGGAGGGCCAGTTTGAAGGAGATTGGAGACTGTAAAGTGGTGACCGGAGAAAGTGTAGTTAGGCAGCATAGGATAGTGATTTGTAGGATGATGTTGGTTATCAAGAAGAGGAGGAGTGTGAGGGCAGCACAAAGGATCAAATGGTGGAAATTGAAAAAGGGTACTTGTGAGGTGGAGTTTAGGGATGAGTTAAGGCAGGCAC
>NC_056735.1:1066796594-1066864094 GCF_019279795.1 Protopterus annectens | reverse complement strand
CATCCTAATTGGTATAGTAGACAACTAGAGGTACCTAACAATAAAAGACCATCTCTCTGTAACTACATGACATTATCACAACATATTTCTAAAGATAATGCAGGTTCATAGGTTCATAGGTATGTGCTAGGCTAATGTCCACTAGGGCCTCTCTAAGCCTAACTGCTCAACCCAACCTGATTAAGTCCTATTGTAGCATGCATGCCTTAGTTGCAGGGGGATTGTTTCTTAAGAGGGGTATTTTAGGAGGTTACTAAGAAGTTATGTGTGGGGAGTATGTTACTTAAGGAATGTTTACTGTTGGTCTCTGTTTGTAAGAGACATGATCACCATCTTGGAAATGAATGTATGATTACCCATCCAATGTTAGGTACAGAATGTTTACTGTCCATAAGAAGCATGGCAGCCAACCCAGGATTGAATTTATGATTTCTCTTCCTATGGTCAAGGTTACATTTGAATAGGTTTAGGAATGGATTCTGCTTCACATGGATGGGGAGCCTATTCCAGAGTATTGGGATCCTTTGAAGCACATATCTGTCTTGCCAGTATGTTCTATTCTGTCACAAGCAAAGTTCAAATCCCTGGATATAGTGTTTCTGGTGCTGCTTGTTTTGTGGATATGCAAAAGCATCATCAGGGCTGGATCTACGGATGCCATAAATGCCAAGCACAGATTGCCTGTCAACAACATATAGGAGACTGAGTATAGAGACAGGGCTCTAATGCAATCTGTATAAGACAATTTGTTAATACCCTGGATTCTCTAGTTGAGGAATCTCTGTGGACATTCCAAATGCTGCATATGCCTAGCCTAGTAATGGACATGTTGAAGGGGGCATTGTACTCAATGACGCCTATGATTAGGGCTGAATGGTGCTATAACTTCTTTGGACATGGATGCTATAGCCTTACTTATAAGTTGGGCGATGCAGAATGATTTTCTTAACATACTGGCTACACGTGGGCCAAAGGTCAGACTGGAGTAATTTGCCTGGGTGGACATTTTCCCAAAGGGAAAATAATATAATGCACTTCTTTGCACTGAGTTTTAATTTGTGGCTTTGGCACCAGTGATTTGTGCATGTTACACCTTCTTGCAGGATGTTAGTGTCATAGTAGGAATTTATGATAGCTCTCAATTTCCAATTGTCTGTGAACTTGGTGAATCAGAGGCTCTTGACATTAACGTTAACCTCCAAGCCCAGCACAGATCCCTGTTGTACTCCTCTGATGACCTGCCTCTTGGTGGAGGTGGTCTCACCAATCCTGACTTTTCAGTCCTATCTATGACCCAGCTTGCAATCCAGTGAGTAATGTATGGATTTAAATCTAGTTCAGTGAGTTTGTCCATGATACTTGAGTAAGCTATTGGACTGAATGCCTTAGGCAGGTCTAGGAGAGCAGTATACACTGTTTTCCCTTCATCCATTGCAGAGTTTACCTTCTCAAAGAGGTCTCCTTAGTTAGGTAGGCATAACATTCCTTTGACAAACCTAATCTAGGATGGATCCAATGTCTTTAGGTTGCCAATGTCTTTTGTTGATAATTACTTTGATAAAGCAAGACTAGTCAGACTAATGGATCTGTAGTAAAAAACAGCACTAAACCAGCACTTTCTTTTATTCACAGTGATGATCCATGAAGGCGAATTGCCGAGGTACCAGATCGCTGTGAATAAAAGAAAGTGCTGGTTTAGTGCTGGTTACTTGAGTTTTTTATTATTGTTCTTACTAGTGTTTTTTTGGTAATGGATCTGTAGTTTCTGGAGTATGTTGATGATGCACCCACGTAAAGGGGGATAACCATTACCATCCTCCATTCACTTGGTATATTGCATGTTTTGAAGCTGCAGTTGAAAAGTGACTCAAGTGGTCCTGACAGATCCCATTTCAGGCTATTTAGAAGGCAATCTGGGATATCATTAGGCCTAGTGAGGCTGTGTTTTTAGCTTTAGTGAGCGCTGCTATGACCTGCTCCCTGTTAATAGTTTGGAGATGTTGTGCCCACTAGGGATTTCATGAGGGGATGGAGGAGGAGTGAGGAGTGAAGTTTGAGCTTTATTTTTCAGCCACCAGATTTGCTGTGTCACTGTTCTCAGTGAAGGTGGTACCATTTACTGCCAGTTCTGCACATGTTTCATATTACCTTTAAGGTTTTGGACATAGCTGTAGAAGGTCTTATGGTGGTCTTTAGCCTGGGAAGCTATTTTGACTTCATAAATGGCCTTGTCAGATTTAATTAGTCTCTTAGTTTTTTGTTTATATTAATTAGTAAGCTGTTGCCATTATGTAAGTTGCTGTTTCTGACTTTGGCCAATACTTTTTTCCTTTTGTTATATACTCTGTTAGGATTAGCATTGCACCAGTGTGGTTTGTTTTTGGGGTTTGTTTTCAGTTTACTTCTGGTAAGTACTACAGCCTCTATTAACATGTTTGTACAGTGTTTCTGTGAACAATTCTGCATAGGCTGCTGTGAACTCTGGGGTGGATGAGGCATTGAATTTTGACAACCTGTTGTTTAATAGGCTGCATTTTCCTTTAGAATAGTTCTTAACTGTAAAAGGTTTTGATGGGTTTTCCATGATGATTTTTATTTCAAATGAGACAGGTCTGTTATCCAAACTCACCAGTGAGGATGTGACGGGGGGGGGGGGGGGCAGCATTGTCCCATATAGGTGAAAAATAAATCTAATGTGTTTGAACTTCTGGTTAAAAAGTGCATTAACTGTTTAAGGGCATTTGTGTTAATAAATTCCAGGAAAGACTGTGCCTGAAAGTTGGAAGCAGTGTATGCTTTCCTGTCTATAGAGCAGTAGTTAAAATATCCCATGAAGCGAGTATTTGGTTTGATGGAGAGTGTCCCCAGCTATAGATATGAGCTGTGGGATTCTTGTGACATAGATGGTAACCATTACTTTGCTAAGGTATGGTAAGCAACTCTATCTAGGGTAATTTCCACATGCATGAACTCCAGGGTATCATCCTATATAATGAATTTTGAGGTACACTTGTTGCTACTGTAGATCAAGACATCTTCACCTTTAGTCACTGTCTGTGTGGCTGATGGTCTAAATGTGTGGAAGGCACTGTAGCCCTTCACTGCCAGAGTACTTTCTGCAGTTTTAAATCATGTCTCTGCAACAGCACAAATGTCTATAATCTCCAGAGTGAGGAAAACTTGTAGGGTGTTGAGTTTCTTAAGGTTCCTGACCTTGAGCAGTAGAACCTTTAGTTTCCTTTGGGTTTCATTTGTTATGTCGGTAGGTTTGTCAGTTTGGTATTGCCTAAAAATACTTTAAAAGGGTGGATAACATTTTAGCAAAAATCCAGAAGTCCAAGGAGGACAGGTGCAGGTCAATTTTGGCAAAGCAAAGTGATCTGTTAACCATGTTCTCACAAGCTGACAGATATTGAATTCCTCTGGACTAACACCATAAAATAAGTTAGTTGTCACAGTCAATCATTTTTTGTTCATAGTATAGATTATCCTTGGTGAAGGTACAATGCTGCTCAATGCAAGGCTCATATTGGTCTGAGGCATGTATACATCTCAGGTTATTTATGCCCACTGGTATGGCTACAGATAAGCAACTGACTGTAATCTTCTCCTTGCCCAGTTGGGTAAGTGACACATCCATGTATCATATAATGGAGTGCTGTTGGGTAAATTGTTTGCTTGCCATATGAGCTTTGTTTTGGGAGTCCATGACATGTAGGTTTAGGTGTGGTCTTTGCTTTTGCTTTTTGATGTATGATTTAGAGATTACTGAGGATAAGCATTGGCATTTGCAGGCTTAAGAGGTCTTTGAGGTTTGGCAAGAAAGATTTTTAGTGCCTCAGCATAAGATGCTGTGTGTGTGTGTGTGTGTGTGTGTGTGTGTGTGTGTGTGTGTGTGTGTGTGTGTGTGTGTGTGTGTGTGTGTGTGTGTGTGTGTGTGTACATTATGTGTGGTCAATGTAGAGTGCATGTATGAGTATGTGAGATTTTTGCCTCCAGGGAAATAGGTTTATAGGTATGTACTAGTCTAGCTCCTCTTGAGAGTCATTTTATGCTTGGCCAATTTTACCAGATGACAATGCAGTGGGTAACACAGAGGTTTATTCCAGTTTATTTAGCATTTCTACTATGCCCAAGTATGGAATTGTGTCAAAATATTTGGTCAGGTTGTGGTATGCAGTGTGTACCATTTTGCCTAGATCCATTGCCTTGGTGATCTTTTCAAAAAATCCACTAGGTTGCGTAAGCAAGACCTGTGCTTGATGAGTTCAAAGTGAAACATGTTGAGTGTTTGGAGGTTCACTATGTCCTGATTGATTAGTTCCATGGTAAGTGTTTCCACAACTTGTATATGAGGCTGGTCAGACTTATGGGTTTGTAATTGCCTGGGTCAGTATAAGGTCCTCCCTTATGCAGGAGAATGACTGCAGTTGTTCTCCATTCTCTTGGTATTAAATCTATATGGAGGCTGCAACTGAACAGTGCTGTTAGGGCTGTGTCTAAATTGTTAATAACCACACCAAAACCAAAATACAATAAAAAACAACAAAAAGGCCAAAGACCCACTATGACACAATGCAGATTTATTAATATCATTAGAGCTTCAGCTCAAAAAGCCTTCAAAGAGTAAAAAAATTAAAATTTCACCACATCTTAAATACATTTACACTCCTTCATCAAACATTTAAACAATTACCCAATTACTTGGATCACATGACATTTTCAATTACATTCTTTATTGAGCCCAAATGGCTCCAAAAGTTTATATTTTTAAAATAAAGTGTTTCTTTTTTAAACGTTTTTCCTTTAAATCTGTACACTCCCGCAAACATACCTCAGACTTTTCAAGAATACAACCTTTTAATTCATCATATGTGTTAGATCTTCATCCCTCAGTTACATAGGCCAAAATTGTCATACCCATTGGTCTACTAATTTGGTTAAAATATTAAAGGTGGTTACAAAATAAAATTAATTTTTGTTCTTAATACTATTCATATTTATGACTGTTTTCCTTTATTTTTTATTGCTATAAACCCAGCCATCTTTTTTATATTACTTCTGTTCTCAATACTCTTATACCTAAGTTCCATAACTTTCGATTTTGCCTGTGATACCACTTTGGCATCATAAGCCCCACTAATAAATATTTTTTTCTGTTTCTAATATTTCCTTCTCAAAATTAGCATCCAAATTATATAACTTGTTTATTCTTAAAAATTCATTAAAATGGATTAATAAAACAAAGACATTATTCATCTACTCAGCGATCCCATATATTAGCAGAAGAAGGGGTAGCTTTATTAAAATCCTTAGTGCTTCAGCTCAAAAAGCCTTCAAAGAGTAAAAAACTAAAATTTCACCACCTCTTAAATACATTTAAACTCCTTCATCAAACAATTAAACAATTTCCCAATTACTTGGATCACATGACATATTTCCAATTGCATTCTATATTGAGCCCAAAGGGATCCAAAGTATTATATTTTAAAATAAAAAGTGTTTCTTTTTTAAAAAGAGTTTCCTTTAAATCTGTACACTCCAGCAAACATACCTCAACCTTTTCAAGAATACAACCTTTTAATTCATCAGAATTTGCATGATAAAAATCTGCAAGTGGCTACAAAAAGAGCTTTCTAATTTTTTATTTCTTACATCTCTAATGTGTTCCTGAAAATAAACTTTAAAACTTCTACAAGTCTCCCAAAAATAAAATAAATTACAAGTAAATTTCATTGCATAAATTATCCCTTCTGTGTTACATGTGTAATTACCATTTACAAAAAAAAAACTAGTTTTATTTATTTGTGGGAAAAAAATTAACTGTTTGTTTACATGTCAAACATTTGTTACAAGGTAAAGTTCTTATATTGTTAGCAATATGTATATTTCTACTAACATATGGTTGTATAAAGTGATTATGCACAACCATATCAGAAAGATTTCTAGCGCTTCTATAAGAAATATTAACATAATTTTGTAACAGTAGTGTTAGATCTTTATCCCTCAATACCATAGGCCAAAATTGTCATATTATTATTGGTCAAAATATTAAAGGTGGTTACAAAATAAAATTCCTTTTTGTTCTTAATACTATTCATATTTATGACTGATTTCCTTTCTTTTATATTGCCATAAACCCAACCATCTGTTTTTATATTACTTCTGTTCTCAATATTCTTATACCTAATTTCCATAACTTTAGATTTCGCCTGTGATACCACATTGGCATCATAAGCCCTATTAATAAACATTTTTTCTGTTTCTAATATTTTCTTCCCAAAATCAGCATCCAAATTACATAACTTGTTTATTATTAAAAAATCATTATAAGGCAATACCGCAATGAGATGTCCTGGATGACAACTATTGCCATATAAAATAAATTCCTCTCATCAAAATTTCTATGAATAGTAGTACAAAAACCTCTCAAATCAATATCCAAAAAGTTCTCTTGTGGTCCTATCTGGATAGCATCAGACTGAAAGCCCATGTTATTTACATGTAAATCTTGTATAAAAGACTGGGCATCTAATCTTTTCAATCACAGAAAAAAATCAGAACATCTATAAATCTGAAATATCTGACCCCCTGTGATTTATAAAAATCATGTGTATAGATATAATCAATTTTAAATTTGGCCATAACCAGATTGGCATACATGGGGGCAAATGCTGCCACCATCACAGTACCCTGCAGTTGGTGGAAGACATCCCCATTAAATACAAAAAAGTTATTTCTTAAACAAAAATAAACTAGTTCTACTAAGAAGTGAGACAAAGGTGAATCACCTAAAAAATAAAACAAAGCCTTTATGCCTTCACTATGTTTTATATTTGTATAAAGGCTTTTTACATCTAAGCAGAACCAGAACATATTATTTTTCCAAGTTAGTCCCTTAATTTTGCTCAACAAACTTTATCTATCCTTAATATAAGATGGTGTATTCATAACATACATTTTTAAATATTCATGAAAAAAAAATACGAACATTCTTTAAGAAATACTTTCCAGCTGGAACCATTGGTCTTCCACTCAAATTGTGAATGCCTTTATGTGTTTAGGGAGACAATAGAATATTGCTATACTACTATTCACCACACTAAACCTTTTTTCCAAATCATTACTGGTGAAGTATCCCAAATGAAAACCTTTTACAACAAACATTGATATTCACTAATAGCTACATAATAATTGGTTATATCACACCTTTCATATACCTTTTCATCATTTAAATGGGCATAGCACCTTTCTCGATACTGAACATAATTTAATATTACAATTTGATTCCCTTTATCAGACTGTTTCACCACCGATCTCTTGTCTGCACAAAACTCTACAAAAGCAGACTGTTGCTGTTAAGTTAAATTATACTTAATGTTACATTTATTTTGCATACATTCCTGGTACAATTTTTCACCTTTAAAGTTGAAATATAATGTATGTTAGTGTTAAAAAAGGGGGACTATCCCTACTAGTAAAATGAATTTTGCTAGTATCAAAATTACTATAAACATTAGCAACACCTTCACTGAAATCTTGCAAATACAAAGGGCAGGAGTAAAAATATTAATTTTAAACTTTCATCAGATACAGCTTGCCCCCATTTTCCTGTTTATTAAAAAAGTCAATTAAATGCAGTTTCCTACTCATTTGGAAAACTTCACTTTTTAAAATGTGCAATCTAGGTAATGCTGTAGGGATATATTTTAGTCTCAAATTTAATACATAAAATATTATGTCAGGGATATCATAATTATCCAAGTTCAACACTAAAGAGTCACTAGAGTAATAATCATACCTTCTAGTTCCACCGCATTCTCTTATTGCACTTCTTAAAGTTTTTACTTCAATTGTTTTGCTGCCCCCAGTCATTGCAACATCTTTTTCTTCCCTAACATTTCATGCTGGTATCATTCCAAAAACGTTTATTAAACTCAAAAGTGTTTTGTGCTGGTGGTAAATATGGATAATGCTCATAATTGCCACCTTCTATAGTGGCCTCCTCTTCTTCAAAAGTAGTAAACGAAACAGAAGCTGAAGCAGAAGTGCTATTAAAACTTCTTCCCCTCCCACATGATGAGGTTGACCCATTAAAGCTGCATTTCCATAGAAACACCATAGTGGAGCTGTAATTGTTAATATCTCTGTTGATTTTGTTATTTTCTGTTCCACCAGCTCCTGTTCAAGCTCTACCAATTTAATATTAATTTCTCATAGCAGTTCATCCATTTTTACAGTGGAAAAATGTTAATGTAATTCAGCACTCACCAACACAATTTCCTCCTTAAATTATTTTGTTTAAGCAGGTCCTTTTCTATAAGGATTCGTACCCATTCTAACGAACACTGATGTGCAGCCTCTATCCACCTTTTTTGAAAGTTGACATCATCTGGATTTTCCATGTTTAATGGAGTTGTGGGGGCACTAAAGGCTCTCAAGCCTCGTGGAGTTATATTCAGTTCTACATAGCGTTTGAGGCAGAGAATGTTCATATGAGTATTAATTTCCTTGCTCAATAAATTCTCCAATCTCTCTCTCAAATCACACACTTCAACAGCCAGGGAAACCATACCTGTAGAGCCCACTGTCAGAAATATGGATTAATAATACGATGACTTTGTTCATCCACATAGTGATCCCATATTTTAGCAGAAGCAGGAGTAGCGGCATTAACAGCAACATCTACAGATATGGAACCTTTATCAGTCAACTGGAAGACAGTCCCCTGGATACTCAATGCCCTGCATGGCATGTATGATTAGTGCAGGAGCCCTAGCAGGCAACATGTTTGCTGTGCAATCCAGGAACAGCTTTCAGGGATGTGCACGAATGCTCCTGCACTAATCATGCACAGACTAAGCGCTGGTTTGCAAATCACTTCATTTGCAGGAGAAATTCATGCATATGAGGTGATTTTGCAACCCAGGAAGCTTACAATAGTCCATGCAAGACAAGTGCTAGCTGCAGAAATGTACTAGGTTAGTAACCGAGTACATATCTGCAACATCTGAAAGAGAGCTATGACAGCTCCAAATAAAGGCTGCATATCATTGAGGAAGCATACCAATGGCCAAGTATAAGGCCATTGGCATTGCAAAATATAAAAAAAAAAAAAAAAAAAAAAATATTTTTTTTGCCAATCTCGGCTGTTTAAGCATAGGGCAGTGGCACACAAATGGGATTGGGGGGGGGGGCGAATTATAAAATAAACCTACAATAATCATTCTAACTAAAATCAGAATTCTGCCATGCAAGTCAATCGCAGGCAGAAGACAACCTGGCCAGTGAGTAATGGTTGCCAAAAGGGGAGGCTCAGTGTGAGACATGTAACTAATGATTAGCAGGCAATCCTATGCAAATGAGGGGAAGGATAGTGAATCCCAGTTTTCCCCAGCATGTGAGGCAGGTCCCAACAGTGTAAGAGTATTAATAGCTGGGGGGAAGACTAAGATATAGGTGACATCATGGGGGTGTGTGTCAGGTATACTGTAAGTGGATTGGAGCCCTGTGGCTCGAGTTTGCTGCTAGCTTAACATAGCTAAGCTAGGGGGTGTGTCTAAACCTGCCTAGCACTCTTCACAAAGCCTAAGTGGGTGCGCGCGCCATGCACCAGGTTTTAAAGAAAAAAAAAAGTAAACCAGGAAATAGCAGCTCTGTGCACATTTGAGCACTCTGTTTGTGCAGTGCGCCCCTGGCCTTAAACAGGAAGGCAGTGGGAAGGGAACACAGCAGTAGGAAGGTAATCAAGGAGAACTAGTTTAGCTGGCAGGTGAAATGCATCAGAATTAGCCAATTACACAGGCAGCAGAGCAGTCCAGCCCAGAAAACTACTATAAACTAAGCAAACACCTTCCCCTCTGGTTTTTCTCACACTCTACACAACTGGTGCATACGGCAGGGGAATTTTAACAAACAAACCTACAAATGAGAAGGGCTGCAGCAGGTAACATAGAACAACATGTGCAAGAGGCTGAAGGTGGTGAGGATGTGAATGTTGCCAAACAACCCACAGTAAGGAGATGGAGAAGAGTGTACAGACTCAGGGTAACCTACCAGGGGCTACATGAGCTGGAGATAGTGGAGCGCTATAGAGTGGACAGAGACCTCCTACAGCAAATTGTTGAGCTGTGCTGGCCACACCTGACACACCAAACTGACTGAAAGGAACCCATCCCAGTGGATACCAAGGTATGTGTAGGCCTAGGTATACTAGCCACAGGTACCTCCCAAAGCACAACTGGGGATATCATGGAGATCTCACAAGCATCAGCATCCAGAGTATTCCACCAGTTCCTGGATGCCATGTCAGCACATGCCAGTGAGCATGTATATTTCCTCAACACACGTGAGGTGTTGACCAGCAATATGCGTCTCTTCCACCAAATAGCAGAAAACCCTGGGGTAGTGGGTACTATAGACTGTACGCACATATGCATCAAAGCACCACCCAGTGAGCAGGGTAGGGCCTACATCAACCACAGGGGCATCCCCTCCATCAACTGCCAGGTCGTATTTGATGCCCAGGGCATTATAATGAATGTGTGTGCTGGCTGCCCTGGAAGCTATGACGATTCACACATATGGCATCTGATGCAGCTGTACCAGAAATTTGCCACTGTAGACATCCCCTACAGTCACCTAGTGGGGGATGCTGGGTACACACTGGAGCCGTTGCTGATGACACCCATCAGAAATGCACACACACCTGAACAACAACACCATAATGAGGCACACGCACAGGCCAGACATATAATAGAGCATGTGTTATGGATGCTCAGGTCACAGTTCCAGTGTCTGGACACATCCAGTGCAGCCTTGCAGTATTCACCAGTTACATGTACCCAAATTGTTATGGTATGTGCTATGCTACACAATATAATCCTGCAGAAACAGCTGCAACAGGAACAGCATGGGGCAGGGCCACACAGCCCCCACCAATGCCAATGCCTTCACAGGCACAGAGTGACTCAGAGGAGGAACAACCTGAGTTTGCCCCAGTAGGCAGAAGGAGGCAAGGTGTGCCCTGTATGCCCTGGCCTTGGCAAAGAGGCAGTGCATAACACATGCACTGACACAGTAGGGACCCAGGGAATGACACCTCTCTCTGGCTCACACATACAGTAAAAGGGATGCCAAACATGACACTACCTGTGCTCAACCATGTATAGGGAGTGTACTATCTGCATCCAACATAGGCAGCCCTCCAGCACCATACGCAAGTCTGGCACACCCTCAAGGTAAGTCAATCAACCTACCAGTTGCCAAATGGAGTAGAATGTATTGTTACCTGTAGCTATGGTATGGATGTGAGCATGCAAGGGAATTGGGTGGCCGAATGTTATGGCAGCAGACAGTAGACACCCATAGTGGCACCATGACATCTGTAACACATACTGGAGTCACCAAAGTAGCCAGTACTACACAGGGTGACAAAAACCGCTGCAGGAAATCAGCTGAGTGACATGTGTATCCATAAGACCCACACATGACAGTCAGGAAGGTTTGCATACCCAACAACAGTCTTTGCCAGCAGGATAGGTGTAGACAAACCCAGACAGATCCTGTGCCATTGCCCCAGAATGATGGCTATGGTTAACCTCCCCCTCAGGCCTACACAGACAGACCACAGCAGGGTAGGCAGTGGGATGTTAGTTCTGAAGGGTAGGAAGTCAGACAATAATATGTAGGGCAACCAAAGCCAGGATCTGTAGTACACTAGTATGCCTCTAGTCAGCATGATAGTTTGCAATACAGAATGAAATGGAGTACCTGACATACCAGTAAAGTCATAGCAAATGTGTACAAGTGTCACGTCTGCCCCCCACATCCTACATAGTAATGTAATAACAGGCAGGTGTGCCCCCCAACCCTGTGTAGAAATGTAGAAATAGTGAGGCGTGCCCCCCATCCTACATAGTAATGTAATAACAATCAGGTGTGCCCCCACCACTCCTGTGTAGAAATGTAGAAACAGTCAGGTATGCCGCCCCACTATGTAGTAACAGTCAAAGCCAAATGATCGATGGATACCCTGCAGAGACAGCATGCTACCTGTCGGTGTACAACACAAAGGTCACCACTGCAGCACAAACTACCTGGACACAATCCACACATTCAATACAGACGGCCATACTGGGCATGCTCACACACTTAAAGAAATGAAGGCAATGTCAGTCAACAACATACTGAAAGGTCATACTGGGCATGCTCACACACTTAAACACCTGTAGGCCATGACTGCAAACACCAGTGGACCAGGCATATCTGGCAGTTGCAGGTGTTAATGCGGACACTTGTCAGTATGCACCACTCATGCCTTGCACACACAGTGGATAGGAATACAGACATATATGTCAGGACAACACACTATAATAAGCCAAAAGTAGATATACATAGATGTGTGGAAGAGGGTGACTGTGACAAGGAGCCATCCAGGCCTGTCCCACCCAGAACACAGCCAGAGGGCCCCAAACACATGAGGTGCAGATGTCACTCACTGCAGATACTAGCCACCAGTATCTGTCAGCATTACAGACTATGTGGTGCACGTGCCAGTTGTGCAACATGACTGTACAAGTAGTCATCTAGTAGCTGTATAGAAGTACCTGTGACATATGACCACATGTGTATGCACATGTGGTGTGTCAACCCCTAGATGAATGGGTTATGGCCCATGCACACACCACCCTCCCCATAGCCCTACTATGACAAGCCCGCTGAGGTCATCCAATGTGAAATACACCTTTGGGAGAGTAATAGCCCACTAATCTCTGTAGTGCATTCTGTAACTGCGTGCTGATGTAGTGTGATAAAGTACTTAGATAGGAGTTCTAACCCCAGACTTGGCAACTGTGTGTGTGTCTGTCTGTCTGTGTAGAGAGCAATGGGTACTCACACTTCTTACAATTCATATACTCAAATTTGCCAAATCTGCTGATGTCACTAACCTAGAAATAGAAATACACCTCTGGGAAGGTTACAGCCCAGTCATTGCTGTAGTGCATCCTGTAACTAGGTACTGCTGTAGTGTGGTAAAGTGCTTAGTCAAGAGTTCAAATCCCAAACTTCACAACTGTGAGTGTGTGTGCTTATGTACGTGTCTGACTGTGGAGAGAGCAATGTTTTTTAAGGTACTCACACACCTTACAATTCATATACTCAACTTTGACAAGGCTGCTGATGTCATCCAATGTGGTATACACCTTTGGGGAAGGCATGCTCCAATAATATCTGTGGCGCATGCTATAACTGCATAGTTCTGTTGTGTAATTAGTTAGATAGGAGTTCTATCCCCAGACATTGTAAGTGTGAATGTTTGTGTGTTTTCTTTTGTCAGAGTAAGGAGCAATGTTTTTGAGGCCATTCACAGGCACTACAGCCTCCATTGCCCTACTTTGGCATATCTGCTGACATCATCAACTGTGAAAAACACCGTTGGGGTAAAAATATGCCACTAAACTCTGTGGCGCGTGCTATAACTGCGTAATGCTGTAGTGTAATAAAATAGTTAGGTAGGTGCTCTAACTCTAGACGTAACAATTGTGATGTGTGTGTCTGTCTTTGACTGTGTAGAGAGCAATGCTTTTTAGGGTACTCACACTCCTATACAATTCATATACTCAGCTTTGCCAAGGCTGCTGATGTCACCAACCTAGAAATACACCTCTGGGAAGATTATAGCCCAGTAACCTCCGTAGCACGTCCTGTAGTTGCATACTACTGTAATGTGATAAAGTAGTTTGTTAGGTGTTCTAACCCCAGACATGGCAATTGTGTGTGTGTCTGTTTTAGACTGTGTAGAGAACAATGCTTTTTAGGGTACTCACACTCCTATACAATCCTGCTGATGTCACCAACCTAGAAATACACCTCTGGGTAGGCCATATTCCAGTAATCTCTGTAGCATGTCTTGTAACTGTGTACTGCTGTAGTGTGATAAAGTAGGTGCTCTAACCCTAGACATGGCAATTTTGTGTGTTTGTCTCTGACTGTGTAGAAAGCAATGTGTTTTAGGGTACTCACACTCCTTACAAGTCATATGCTCAGCTTTGCCAAGGCTGCTGATGTCACCAACCTGGAAAAAACACCTCTGGGAAGGTTGTAGCTCAGAAGTCTCTGTTGCGTGTCCTGTAACTGCATACTGCTGTAGTGTGATAAAGTACTTAAATAGGAGTTCTACCCCCAGACATGACAACTCTCAGTGTGTGGGGTTGTGTGCGTGTCTGTCTCTGACTGTGTAGAAAGCAATGCTTTTTAGGGTACTCACACTCCTTACAATTCATTTACTCAACTTTGCCAAGGCTGCTGATGTCACCAACCTAGAAATACACCTCTGGGAAGGTTATAGCCTAGTAATCCCTGTAGCATTTCTGGTAACTGTGTACTGCTAGAGGTGGGCAGTTCTGGATGTTTTGTGTGTGTCCCAATGTCTGTGTACAGAGCAATGCAGTATAGGCTAGTCACACACAGTATATTTGAAATGCCCTACTTTGGTAATCCTGCTGATGTCATCCATTGTGAAATACACCTATGGGGAAAGAGCTCTCTAGTATTCCCCCTGGTGCATCCTATAACAGCTCCATGCTGTAGTGTGATATAGACCTTGGTCAGGGTTTCTATACCCACACATGTCGGTTGTGGATATTTTGTGTGTGTCTCATTGTCTGTGTAGGGAGCAATGCATTTTAGGCTACTCACTTGCAGTACATTTGAAATGCCCTACATTGGTAATCCTGCTGTCATCCATTGTGAAATACATCTTTGGGGAAGGACTACTCCAGTAATGTCCGTGGCATGTACTGTAACTGTGTAGTGCTGTAGTGTAATAAACTAGTTAGGTAGGGGTTCTACACCAAGACATGACAGGTGTATGTGTGTTTGTAACTCATATCCTGTGTAAAGGTGGGTGTGAGTGTGTGACACCCGTGGCCAATGTGGAATGGGTTTTGCATATTTCTTATATGTTGGCCCTACTATATATCACAATGTCAACCGTACTGGGATAACAGATGTAAAATAGCTGAGAGGCTGAGGTGCAAAGCCATACCCATACATGTGACATCAAGGCCAGGCAATGACAGTTAGTCCAGTGCTACCCAGATCACACTCTCTACCCATGTGTCACACACACACACACACACACATGCCTAGGCAACAGCCAATATGTGGGTATTACACTACATATTGGCCACCAATAGTGACTATGGAGTGATAACAGTGGGCTACAGAGGGCATGTCACCTTGCCCATCTGTCCAATATGCACAAACATGCAGACAGTGCACCTCCCCCATGTTCCCCAATGGACACCTGCTTCACCTGTGGTGCCTTCACATGTGACCCACAATGGACATACCATGCCTGACAACATGCCTTGTATGGACAGATGCCACTGACACCAGGGAATGCTGTTAGCATGCTATCAGTGTAGGTGAAGGGTAAACCTGCTGCCCATTACCAGTTCCTGTCACAGGTGGGCAAGACTGACATATCTGATGATAATCCGTGTTCACAACATGGGCCAGACATCTCAGGTATAGTTCCACATATCACTGTACATACTTTTAGGAGGTGTGCACATCCTAGACACCATGTCATGGACTAAAGAACACAAACATGGCAGGCAATGCACAGCATTGGCCACACACAATAGTCACCCAAGGGACTGGATGGGGGATACAATACTCACCTGTGTGGGCAAATGCAGAAACTACAGCCCTGAGCCACAATGCAGACCATTGTCATGTGACCTGGTGCTAAGGTATACCCATCACCTACCCTTGTATAACCTGCTGGCACAGTTGACCACCACGCACCCATGCAGACATGCACCCATGCATGTCAGTACTGGCACCCAGTGTGTTTGTGTGTGTGTTGTATGGTGCGTATGGCCACATCCACACTCACTACAACCCCCATGGGCATACTGAAGCATGCTGTCCAATGTCTGACACCTCCTCATACTCTTTGCCATTTCGACCTTCGTATGACCCATGTGGTGCATGTGATACCGCACAATGATGTGTTGTGGCAATCCCACTACTGATGAGTTGTACTCCTGGTGCTGCCAAGTGTGTCATTGTGTGCGTGTCCCTGTGAGACTGTGGCTGTGTTGACACTGGCACCTGTTCATGCAGAAAGGCACGTGTACGTCACCTACCTTATATGTACCATATCCCTGTTGCAGATGTCACTCACCATCACATATATGTCCAGAGTGCTCCACAACAGGTAACCCATGTGGCGCATCCAATAACTGCATCTAACTGTGATAGCACTACATAGTTGTTGAGGGTTTGATATCCTATCCTGGTAGATGTGTGACACAAACATGCTACAGTTTAACTCTCCCACCCCTCCCTGACAGGTATTTGCCTCTGTCTGCCTCCTCCACCCCCCTCTCTGGTGGATGTGGAGACCCACACCTGCTATGCTTAGGCAGCAGCATGTGTATTTTAAGTGATGCTCATGATCAGCTGATGGCCTCTGCACCAATTGCAGCCCTCCCATAGCTGATTGCATGTGGGACAGGTGTGATAACATTCCCATAGCCAATTGCATGGAGACACACTCAAATATCTAGGAACATCATGGAGGTATTGGCCCTTTTCATTCACTGTGAGCAGGAGCTAGATCTGTTGTTTGGCAAACAGCATCTCAGATGAACTGGGGATTTACCTCTAACAACATACACTGTGGAAAGAGGGCAAAAAACAGGAGGGGGGTGTGCCTGATCTGACTACAGACTGTAAGTGCTGCTATACTGCATTTGGAGTAATGTTGGCTTAACAGTGTTTGTCTGGATATGGCTGTAGTACATGTTGCAATACCTGCCATGTCAGTTCCATGTTTATGAGGAATCCCCATCTGCAGGGTCATCTGCAGACTGGCCAGTGTTGTGGCTTTGGTTTCATGTGTTAATCATGGAGAATCTATCTGTGAACTGCAGAAGGTAGTGTGAGGATTGCAGTCTGTAGATGGTGAAGGTCATGACAGTTACTGACTTCATATCCCTCATAGGACATATGTTGCAACAAACCCTGTTACAACAGTAAATGTATGAGGGTTTCACAGCAACATGTCAATATTGGCCCTGTGTATGTGCCAATGTTGGACTTGTCAAAGGCAGAGAATACAACCTGAACCTGGTATACCTCCTTGACGTAGTCATGACAGGTATAGATGAGGGTTATGAGGTGCACAAAGCCTATGTAGATCATAGCAGGCTTTTGTACACCATCCCACATGTAGAAATGTGTGTGGATGTTAAGGGATCTACCTCCGTTCACAGAATATGTTTCCCCAGGACTGCTTGGCAAATGCCAACATTCCACAGGTGCCATCCCATGGACATACAGTCCTTCACAGGTCATAGATGTGTTAATTCCCTCCTCCACACTGTAGAGGTGTGCATTAATACTGGGGTTGCTATAACTCACTGGGTGCGGCTGTTGTGGACAAATCCACCATCATTGCAGTTACTGTTGTGATTATTCCCACACATAGCTGTCTGTGATACTGTACAGTGCATGTTATCAGGGTTGGTTAGTTGTTGTTCACACCATTCAAGGTAGTAGTAGAACACCTCACACCCTCCTAAGAGAAGGGCTATGCCACCGGCATTGGCACACCCATGTTACTGAGGTGAGAATCGCAGTAGTGTGGGGAAAGGGACATACACCCTGCTGTTGGTATGTTCAATGTCATTCAAATAGCAGACTACATATGTACCAATGTGTGGTTGTGCCTATCCTGCCTTGGTGGGATTTCATGGGCATCAGATGTGTTACCTGCATGGGGACATACCTTCCTGTGTACAGTCTTGTATCTGTACTGCATCCAAAACAAAGGCTCTGTGTGTTGTACACAGCCATGTCATGTGTACTACCCACTACACTTATTGGTGTCCACTGTAGAAGGCCTGCTGACACCACTACACCCATCAGCCATGTGGCACATGGACAACCACAACACAATCAGAATAGATAATGGTGAAAACAATACAATATTGTTAATTACAGCTATAATGCATCATGGCTGCACAGCTACACCTTCCAGGATGTTAGAATTTCACTTTACTGCTGACAACATGCTACACAGCATTCCATTGCTACACTATTGTACAGTCACTCTGTGCATCAGCACCATGTTAGCCTGTCCCTGCATCGATGTTACGGATGACAGGATGTGGCACAGGTATCATCATATGCACAGGGTGTGTTGTTGGTTTGCCAGAGGCCTAGGCTGAGCCATACAATTGACAACATGTGTTTGTGTGTGTGAGGGGGCTGAGTAGTGTTATGAGCCAATGGTGATGTCATGTGTGCAGGTATGTGGTTGCCCTAGGGTTGTTGTTTATGTGTGTGTGTCTGCATGCACATAGTTCCACCGTGTGGCTGCCCTATATGGGGATTTGTGAGACAGCTGCAGACTGTACCTGGCAGGGTTTGCAGTTCACCATCTCCGGCCACAGATACGGGACCTGTGCCTGGCAGGGGTGCCACAGGCAGTATCAGGTACAACGCCAGACAGGGTACTGTCCCCGAGGTTGACAAACGTCCACTGGATCCAGGTCCCTCCTGAGACTGGCCAGGGCCATGTGCAATGTGTGATTTTCAAAAGGGCCAGGTCTTTTCCTGGCCTCGTGATCAACCTCAACGCAACACCAATAAGGTGAATAATGTCATCGATCCTAGTATTGCCAATACTAATGTGCCTAGAACTGGTGTTCCACAACGGGTTTTCGCTTCTAAGGCTAATGCCAACACCAATATGCAAGGCATTGCCGGCCTGGCTGTTAGAACGTATTCGAACTCGGATGAAGGGTCTGCCCCCATTATGACGTCATCAGTGAGCACCAACGAGTTAGTCACTTCATTTCCTTCAGTGCAATCCGTTCCTGTTGACGGCAGCAACACTTCCTCGACCACGAAGCCACAACAACTTTTGGTTGAAGCCCTTGTTCATACAGAAGGGCATACCAACAATATTACCACTCCGAAGACACCAGGGGTGCTTGAAACGAGAGGGATGAGAGACACACGTCCTAAGCGGCTGCCTGTTGATGTTCAGGCAATTACGGTGGAAGATGAAGTTCTTGGTGTAGGTGATGGATATCCTTCTTTTCCGTTGCCCTTCAAACCTTTCGAGAGACGGACTTGGTCTCCACAAGGCAGGGCCATAAAAAGGAAGAATATGGAAGAAGGTGCGCAGCAAACGAAGAGACTGTTGAGATGAATTCTAATGATTTAGTTGTTAACATTTCCAGGTATGTACTTAACACACATGAGTTGTCAGTATTGAATAGAGGCTTGGGTTTCATACCCTCTACCTGCAATGAGCTCACAGACACCATTGTCGATATAAAACTTTTTACCAGGAATTTAGGTTTAAAGCTGCTATATGGCATGAGCAATAATGAAACGGATGTTAATGGTCATAACATATTCAGGAAGCCCTCCACTTTTATGCCCCAGCAACACCCTTTGCTAGAGGCTTTTGAACAGGCTTGTGAGAGTGACATTTTTGATCTTTATAACAATAAAGAGATCAAACCTGGTTTTTTCAACACGACTAAGGAGGAAAGGGAGGCCATAACGAGTTTGAGGAACAATGATTCAATTGTTATTAGGCAAGCCGACAAAGGAGGTGCTGTAGTTATTATGGACAAATCTATGTATTGTGACAAAATGGAAACAATGTTATCTGATAATGACACTTATTTGCCACTGCATAACTACGACCTTAATGGTTTGATTAGAAGAGTGCACGGTTACATATATGACTTGCTGATAACTAACGTCATTGACGATGATTTGTATAAATATTTTTTGGTTGATAATCCTCTTGTTCCTTCTTTTAGAGGGCTCCCGAAAATTCATAAGGAATCTTTGAGTCCTCCCTTAAGACCTATAGTATCCAGTAGAGGTTGGCTCACTGAGCCACTCTCGATTTATCTTGACAAAATGTTCAAACCTATAGTCATGGGGGTTGCACAGGTCCTTAGAGATACCACTCATTTCTTGGAGAATCTATCAGCATTTGTGGATTCTTCTCTTTTTTGTAACAACGATCTACTAGTAACACTTGATGTTAAATCATTATTTACATCAATACCTAATGAGATTGGTATGGATTTCATTAGGCTTTTTCTAGTGAAGAAGTGTGTTCCTAATAATAAGATATGTAGATGGATGTCCCTCTTGGAACTTATACTGGAGAACAACGTCTTGCTGTATGACAAACAATATTATTTACAAACTAAAGGGGTAGCGATGGGTACCCCATGTGCCAACGCATATGCCAACTTGGTGTTGGCACATTGGGAAGATACATACGTCTTCAATAATAATGTTTTTGATAGACATTTGAAGTACTATAATAGGTTTGTAGATGACGTTTTTATTGTGTGGGGCAGTTCGATCGAACAGCTTTTGGAATTTGTGTCCTATTTGAATGCTACCACTGAATTCCTTTGTTTTGAATGTTCC
The DNA here is from genome assembly GCF_019279795.1 of Protopterus annectens. Lineage (NCBI taxonomy): Eukaryota > Metazoa > Chordata > Ceratodontiformes > Protopteridae > Protopterus > Protopterus annectens. The sequence continues at coordinate 1,066,843,604 of NC_056735.1, read as the reverse complement.
CATTCTTTCAGTGCTATTGAGTTCTTAGATGTTAGAGTGGTCATGACTTCTAATGGCTTTGACACTGAATTATATAGAAAACCTTGTTGGAGGAACAATCTTTTGCACCGTAATAGCATGCACCCCAAGCATGTGCATAAAAACATTGTTAAAAATCAGGTCATGAGGGCCTCAAGATTGACCACACAAGATGCTGTATTTGAGGACACCAAGACACAATTAACTGCCAACTTTTTATCTAGAGGCTACAATGGCCATGAGGTTCGCCATGACATCGAAGGATGTGATAGACTTAGGACAGGTCCTGGTGCCCCATTGATGAAGAGAGGTAATTTTGGGCCATATGTCACTAAGAAACATGACAATTGTCATGTCAATAGGCTCACTATACCCTATACCAATAGGAACACAGATATCACTAGGATAATAAACAACAATTGGAAACTTTTGTTAATGGATGGTAGCATCAAGAATCTCATTGAAGACAGACCACGAATTGCCTACAAGAATATGCTGTCTCTCAACAGGTTGCTGTGTTATGACAGCAATACTGTAGAATCCATACGTTCTGATAGATGTGGCACTTTTCCTTGTCGTTCTTGCAATCAGTGCCAATATATAGCTAACTCTAGTAGCTTCACACATCCAGTAACAGGACGCATTTATGCGTTTAAACATTATGCTGATTGCAAATCTACTAATGCTGTCTATGTAGCAGAATGCCAACAATGTACACAGTTCTATGTTGGTAAGACAAATAGCTGCTTAAGAGAGCGTATTAGAGAGCACGTCTATGCCATTAGTAGGGGTAACACAACCAATGCCTTGGCGCAACATGTTATTGTTAATGGGCCATCACATACTTTTAAATTCAAGGTTTTGGAATTGGTTTTGAAAAATGGGAGGTTAGGTAATATTAAGAACCTTACAGAAGAAAAAGAGGGCAAATGGATTTTGAAACTTCAAGCCCATAGATATGGGCTTAATGATAGAGTTACCCTCAAGCCGTTTTTGGCCAATAGACCATTAAAGCATTAATAACATCATATATTCCTATCTACTCCCATTCACTATAGATATTTAAGTGATTGTTTCACTTTATTTCGTTTGCTTCATTGTTATTTATATGCAAATGTTTTTTTAAATGCTTTTTAAATGTGTTGAATGTATTTAATGTTTTGATTCATTGCACTTGAGTAGGCGATGATGTCATTTCCTCAATTCAAACACAGTGGTTGTTGACTGCATTTGATGTCTGAAGAAGCGTTGTTTTAAACGTGAAAGCGCTTACCCTACTGCAGTTTTTATACCTTTGTTTTTTAGCAACATTAAACCTCGGATTTTATGGATTTGTGGTGTTCCTGTTGATTAAGCAGTTCATGGTGCACTCCTCAGTTATTTTCTTATTCTTTAGTGCTATGATGGTCTGTAGACAGCACCCCCACAGTGCTGGCACTGGTACTGATGCATGGACATGACATTGTTGATGAGATCCAATGTCTCACCCCACCATCTATCCATGACCTCAGTGTAATTATGAATGGCACCTCCTAGGTCACAGATGATGTCATTTACAGAGGTGTGATGAGCCCTCTGCGCCCTTAGACCCTGTCTGGTGTACCATTCCATTCATGCCTGTGCCTCCATGACTGCCTAGAACATGCGTGTGGTAGATATACATGTGGCATGTCTGCCAGGGGCATGATGACCAGCAGTGCTCTGATGAGCACCCCTGAACATCTGCCTATGTGGTACCCCACCGGATGTCCAGCTATGGCTGCTGTGTCCTGACACATGTGCCATGGATATCACACTGTCCTGGCCAATGCCAACTGTAGACTGTCCCTCAGCTAAGGCCAGTGGTGATGAGGTATGTAAAGGCAGTGTGACTGTGTGCATGGATGGGCTGGATACTTGTGGGTTGTCAATTGGTGGCCCAGCGGCAGCCCCTGATGACCCTGCCTGTACCTCAACACACCTATCCTCATGGTCACTGTCTGTATCAGTGACATCAGATTCCCTGCGGGAGGAACCCAGCCCCACCTCGCCACCTGTGAGGGGAAAACTGGGAACAGACTGTAAGACTTGTACATCAACGCTAAACAGTACATACACACACACACACATGCACACACACTTGTGTGTAGACATGGCCACACGTACAGACATACACACATGCAGTCGACATACATGACAACCCATGCACTCCACCAGACAGCACCTATAGACAACTCTGGCACCCCTATAACACACATAATAGCAGGTGATGGTGCAGTACACTATCACACACAGACCTGTAATTACACACATGTCAGCATGCAAGACATGTGGTGCTCAACAGCATGCAGTGCAACTGTAGTCAATCCCCGTTATCAACATTATACAAGGCTGTGATGCATGGCTTCTGTTAGTAGGTGATGGCCCTGCCCCTGAAACATACTGCACCCATGTCCACAGCATTGCTGTGCATCTGTTCAGCACTCTGGCATGTACTGTGCACCATACCTGTCAGGTGTACACACCATTGCAGGATGTGTATCTGTGTGTCAGTTATGTTTCCTCTGGTGCTCACAGCCTCTGTGTGTTTCTGGATTATATGTGGACACATGTGTTTTGTGAATGTCTGATGTGTATTCACAGATGTCATCATCAGTGGTGCATGTATGAGTGATAGAATATCATTAGACTGACCGCAGACACAATGTACTGTACCTATGGTGAGTGTACAGACCATTACTGACATGGCACTCTCTTCCATGACATGCCATGATGCAACACTATTGCATATGGCAGCACTACATATACCTGATATGTGACATATGACCTAGGCAGTCAATTGCATTACGTGCCATATGTGTCAGTTGTGCAGATACTGATTGGGATGCATACCATTTGTGGGTGCATATGTGTACACACACATATCATGATGATGTGTAGCAATAACTGATATGTGTACTACTGCGGTCACAATACCTGGCAGGGGTATAGTAGCATGGGTCATCATCATTAGCCAGTAGTTGGTCAGTCAGACCTGCAAATGTTCCCCAAACCTCCATGTTTGCATGCTAAACATGTGCATAGCCCTTGGAGGTCACACAGTACCATCACTAGTGCTGTGGAGTCAGGGTTATGTCTGCCACACTTTATGACCTTGACTGTGTGCAGATACAGCCATTCTCAGTGGGTTTGTCTCTCACCTCCAGTGCACTGTTGTGTTTCAGGATGACACACCCTCCACCATCTCCTGCTACATTGCAAATGTTCGACACCTGTGGCCTACACATGTGTGTCATATTGCAGTATCCCAAATTAGGACCACCATGTGTACTGGGATATTCCCCGCCAATGCAGGGCAAACATGCAGGTGTACAGTGGCACCAGCATTGTGCAGATGAGGATGTCATCTCTGGGTTGAGGTGAGGTGTGGATTGTGCAGCACATGTATCATAACTTCAACTTCCTGGACTTCTGCAACATGGTGCTGGTACAGCAGAACACATTGCAACACATGGCTTTGGCAATGTCCCACCATTATGCAGGTCATATCTGTATTGAGCCCTGGCTGATGTTGCCTGTGGTACACATAGGTTCATAGGTGAGTACTAGACTATTGGTCCTGGGGCCTACATAAGCCTAGCCACAGGTGTTCCCAGGAATGCACCACCCAATAATGTTATTCCCCTGTGCCCCTGTCAGGCTGTGGCACAGACAAACTACCCAGGGTGAATTCCCCATTTCCCATCCAGTTGTCAAGTGTTTTTGTAAAGAGGGCCAATGAGTAGCATTGCCTGACATGAATGGGTAGTCTGTTGCAGATTGTGAGAATTCCCCAGGACAGGGCCCTATCCCTCCAGTATGTTCTGTTTAATGTGTTGATAAGGTTTAGGATCCTGGAGTGTGTGTTTACAGAGGGATTTGAATTTCCTTATGTGTAGCATGTTCAACTGCTCTGTGTATGACATAGCTGTGTATGTTAGGTAGATGTTAGCTGTGTCTGGGCAATGTGCACTGGAGTGTAGCCACAGTTGTCTGAGATGGTCTGTGTATTGCATGTGTTTGAGGCTGGTAATCCCATTAGTGAGGCGTGTATTCTGTCAGTGAACATGTAAAGCATGTATTATAGGTAGGTGTGTTAGATGTGTACATGGCCCACACCTTAGGTATGAGATGCACAGTGTATTGCCAAGCATGACCCTAAGCCATACTCACCAGCATCCGGCCACCGCCTTGCTGGTATTCCAGAGGTGCCTACATTGGGATGAAATAGAGTTGATGTCAGTGGCCACAGCTGTGGCATTGCTACAGGGTGGGTGAAATATTACAGTAAAGCAACAGCTGAAGTCCACAGTACTACAGATTATGCACAACTGATTATCAGTACTACACAGCAACAAACTCCACATCTCACATATGCATGATCTACCTGTACAGATGCATACACAACAGTGGTCTACTGATATGCCCTGGAACCTTACCTGCATGCTCCATGTCTGGTGTGTGGGTAGCACCCACCTCCATGACTGTATAGGTCGGTAGCTCTTGTGGGTGGGCAGGTGCCACCAGGATCATGAGCAGCTCCTCAACTCTGGTGAGGGGGGGATGGATGTTATGACCCTCCGTTGCAAGGTGGTCACCCCACATCGCAGTGGCACGGCAATGTACATGGCGGAGCCGGTCACTACAATGACGGCAGACCTGATCATATGTACAGTTGTGCATGCCCACCTCATTTACCCTGTAGACCACATCATTCCACATGGTGGTGCGCTCATGCTGGTCATGGCTTGTCTGGGAGAACAGCAGCTGACAGTGCTGGATGAGGCTGGTGAGTATGATGTCATCCTCAGTGGCACTGTAGGCTGGATTCCTTAGATGTGCCATTGTCCCTGAAAGACATAAAGATGGAAATATGGCTGAGCAACTCATATGGAACAGTTACCATAAAACAATACACATATCAGTCTCCCACCACCATATCAGCTCCAACTTAATGTTCACACAACACAAGTAGTATGTCTCCGGTTTATCTGCCATTGGGACATATATTGTATTGTACAACACTTTTTGCTATGTGTTTATAGACATGCTCCCTGTGTGGACACTAGAGTTGCTGGGCTGTTACAGAATGTTTCACCTGCATGCCATTGTCACTGCCACTATGTTTCCACATATGCATGTGGTATGCTTGCTATGTGATTGCTACATATCTGCCATTCTGTGTTATTGGGGATATCTGTGCATGCTGTTGGACATGTTCTGGGATTGTGTGGACTATTATAACCCACATATGTTCCATGACAGTGACACAACAGTATGTGTAGGGGATATTTGCCAGCAGGAACACCTCTCCCACCTAATGTGGACATGTTACCCTGCTACATCACATCCGCGACCCACCATGGAACCTCATTATCTACTGTTCCAACAATACCTTCATGTGGAATCTCCTCAGGGGATGGTGCTCCCTCAAGGAGCACACACAGACATATGTCTCACTGACAGTTAGGTCCAGGGTCTGGTGTATAGGGAACTCTACAGAGACATTGGGTATGTGCTACATCATCTGGAGGCATGCAGTACACATACACAAGGTTAGACACGCATGCTCCTCCTGCTCATCCCACAGCCCAGGCACCTTTATGACCATGTAGATGCTGTTGTGACTATCCATGGGTGGACACCATGTTCCCTTTATTCCCATATGGGGGCTCAATGGCCTCCACCTTCCAAATGAAACTACCCATTCACAGTGTTTACCCACCACATGTGTCATATACCAGTCCTGTATACTGTCTTGTTTGTCACCCAACCAAACCTACATACCCACATGTGCCTACTACCCTTCACCAACATAGATATCCCACCTTCTCAAACAATTGCAATGTTTTCCCAACATGGGTTACACACCACACTCCACACTCCATTTTGCAGCCATTTACTGGTGTGTAGATATGTTGTGTATTGATGTGTGATGTTCTCTCACACATGTCATGGCAGGGGACATGTATTGACACACATATATATATATATATATATATATATATATATATATATATATATATATATATATGCCTATATATGTCAGTATTATGTATATGTGTGTATGTGTGTGTTTGTATATATATATATATATATATATATATATATATATATATATATATATATATATATCTGTATATATATATATATATATATATATATATATATATATATATATATATATATATATATATATATATATATATATATATTTATATATGTGTGTGTGTGTGCGCATATATGTCTAGATATCATTATGTGTTATCTATATACCTATATATATATATGCATAACTGTCTGAGGTTCTGTAGACATACACAGCTGTGAATATATATTACACATATATTTATCTGTATGTGGGGTGCATACAAACATCTGGTCCACACTCTTGTAACTCTCTTTACTTCACAGCTGAACTGTTCTGCCTTGCTGCAACACAGACAGGTGTCACATTTGAACACATATGGTGACAGAGTTTAGATAAGCATATTATACTGCTATGGCAGTTGGGAATGCTATGTTACACTTTAACATGACTGTCCTGCAGGTGGTGTGCTCTCACACACATGTGTCTATCATGACAGTATTAATACCACCACCAGCCATTGGCCACAGTAATGTACAGAACACAGATATCATTGGTCACATCTTTGTCATTCACTGCTGATCTGCACAGTTGACAGGTATGTCCCACTGCCCACAGGGACAGACACTATTGTCCAAAGCAGTTGTTGAGCAGAGCATCATTACAGAAACAATTACTGATGGCACACATCAATCATTTCACATTATATATCCTATTATTCTATGCCATGTACTACATGCAAGTAAATACATATATGTTTCACATACCTTTTATGTTTTTTTCTGCTGTAACAAATCCCTGAGCTTTGTTATTTGTTTTTAATTTGTTATGGGTCATTTTTTTTTTCTTTTTCTTTTTCTCTCTTTCAGTTTCTCCAGTAGAGTGATTGAGTAGGTTTGAATAGATTGCAGCATGCTTTTGTAGGTATTGCACATGATGTGGTGATGGCCTCTGCACCAGTCGGTGTCCACCAGTTGCTAATTGCATGCAGCCTGCTGTGTAGTACTTCAGATAACCACTGTCATGGCAACCAAGTACTATAAATTGCTGACTTCTGTGGCCGTTGTCCCTTCACCTTTCCAGTATGGATGACATCCTTCATGTGTATGGACATCGGTGTTACAGACAGCAGGTAGCAATACCTCTTACAGAAGAACCTGTAGACACAGGCCAAATACACATTTGAGTAATGTTCCAAACCTACAGACAGTGTGAGTAGTGTTGTTGTGTGCATTGCATCTTGCTGGTCTTACAGGTTTCTGTGTACATGGTACTTTAGCAAGGAATGTTGTCTGTCTGCATAGCTCTCAACTGTGGGCCTATCCATATGATAGCCAGAGGATTGGCTGTTATGTTTTGTCTGTGCACCACACAAGTATTGTCCCAGATATATCAGTGGCATTCTGTCTGTTGAGTGCTATCAGTATATGGCTACATCCATTTGTATTTCAAGGTTGTATTCCTGCATAAAGGTATGCTGAAACAAATCTTGTAACATCAGCAATTTCCAGGGTGTGTAACAGCAATAATTCAAATATGGCCCTGTGTTTCTGCCTCTGTCCTCCACATATATGCCAGTCTTTGTCCTGCTGTGATACAGAAAGGGGTTGTTAGGTAATGGCCTATCATTATTTACTGCTAGCATTACTGCTATCATCCCAGTCATGTCATGGTCTCCCACACCAACTGTTGGGCAAAGTCCATATATATGGGGGCAACAGCTAGACAACACATATGTGCCCTTGTACATTCCAGAAGTCAGTATGTGGTACACAGTGTTCCTTGTCCTTGTACAGCCTTTTATTGGGGAGGGGGGTGTTCAATGCCATTAACCTAGGCTGTAACACCTTTTCAAGGATATAAGTGTTAAGACACATTGAGGTGTAAGGGTGTACACTTTCATACATTCCTCCATGGGAACAGTGGTGGGCTACAGCTTGCAGTATTACACAAAGTTTAGTCAGTCAGTGTGATAGTGAGATGTTAGGTTAAGCAATGTTATGTATGAGATACTGTGACATTACCACAAGTGCCACATTTCCCCCTAAGGGTTGACTACAGGGTGTAAATGGAGGCTGCTGAAATACATCTGTAATTGTTGATAGTTACTTACCTTGAAGGCAAATCCTGTGTCTACTGTTGTACTAATTGAAGGCCTTGGCCTGGACAGCATAGTATGGTATATATCCACATTGCTTGCATCTACTGTTTTGTGTGGGCCTTGCATTCATTACTGATTACATATTTCAAATTCAAAATTTATGTGGTGTAAGTACTGGGATACATTATTGTATAGTATACAAATAAAGGTTTTCTGTGTATGCATACCTGTGTGTCATGTCATGTCCTTTGAATTGTTGGTGGGTATATGTTTAATGTAAGTATTCTCATTTGTGGGAATGGTTGCCAAACTACACATTTCACAGGTGCCAGTTACAGGGCTTGTGGCTGAGGGATATACTTTGCACACATTACTTCCACACTACTTCTACATATGTATGGCTACTAATACCTTTTGTCTGTGTATATGTGTATGTACCTATATATATATATATATATATATATATATATATATATATATATATATATATATATATATATATATATATATATATATATATATATATATATATATATATATATATTTATACATATGAACATATTTATCTATCTATATACAAGTGATGTTATATGATTATTTGTGAGTCATACATATATGTATACCTACATATAGTTGTCTATCTGTCTACATTTACAGATATATATCTGTCCATATGTCCATGCATGTTCAGCTCATATTTTGGCCTGTACCTCATTCTCTTGGCAATTGACATGGATGATCGCAGCATTGAAGTCAGTAACTAGTGCCAACACTTTTGTTTCAGACTTCATCTCCTTCTACATATGTGTTCTAATACATATAACTGTGTAACTAGCAACATTTTAAGTGTATTAGAGCAGTAGGTGACATATATCCCTATTTGTACCCACATTGTGGCACAGTTTGTCCGGACTTCTTGCATCAACAGGTTGTGTAGTATGATATTACTACATTTCCTGTACTGTTGACTGATTGTGCTGGAGGATATGTTTGTGAAAACATCAGGGTTATGTTTATCTGCCAAGGTTTGGTGGTAAATCACTTTGTGTATGGTGTGTAGGGTCCTGGGTTCGAGCCGTGCAGAGGCAGTTTATTTTGTTGCTGGGCAGAACACCGGCCATTGGATACAGACTGATTAAGGCACTTTAAAACAGTTGTAAGCAGGTTTGCATGGGTTTGTGCAGAGCTAAGCACTGCCAACTTCCGGTTACAGTAACTTACACTCAGTTAGCTTCTAAATTGCTTAACCTGTGTAGGCATAGCTTACCTCCACACAAACAGGCTGTTACCCACTTACTGCTGCTTAAAAGTGCCTACTCCTGCTTACTCCCTTGCTAATTTCTTTAAAAGAAAAGAAAAAGGGTTGATAGGAAATTGGAGAAAAAGGGGCACAAAGAGGGAAAGACAGTAGGCAAGATAGCTAGGGATGTGCAGGAAGGGTGTAGGAAAGGTCCATAGCTGCCTATTTCTTCTACAGCAACAGCTGTGCATATGCAATGCATTTGGAGGTACCTTTGAACACTCCAACCCCTGGGAGAGGGGTGAGGACAACAATAATATGTTGTGATGCCAATTGGACCAGATTACATGTGTCTATTGGCCATGTGTGCAAAATGGACAACTATGTATGAGGTGTGATTTTTTTTTTGGGGGGGGGGTTGCCTTTTTTTTTTTTTTTTTTTTTTTTTTTAGGGTGAGAGTGGGATGTTGGAGAAGGAGAGTAGGTATGCTCAGGGAGGATAAGTTGGGTAGGATGACAAGACAGCATATAGGGGCAGTATATAACACATGTTGGGGGGAACACCTTGGACGGGGAGGGGTGTTTGGAAATAGCAGGCCCATGAGCCCCCAAATGGAAACAGTGGGACTGAGGTCCCCACCCATGAGCAGTCACCACTGCACCTGCACGGCCCCAAAGTTGGATGTGCTGGGGGCTGTGTAGGAGGGGCAGCCTCACCTTCTAATTGTGCTACTCGGCCCTCAAGCTGGTGTAGCCAGTCTCGAAACTCCATATCGAGCTCCCTACACACCACGGCCTGGACATGATGACAGGTGACATGTTCCTCTCCACATGCGCTCCCGGGGGGGTGAGCCCCATCATCGGCAGCAGTTGCACCCAAAGGTGGCACAGGGCCAACAGAGGAGGAGGTCCCAGGCTGGGCCCCCATTGTGCTGGTGCCCAGTTACATGGCCAGCTGATGTGGGACAAGTGGGTCCGCTGGGACTGGCCTTCCCATACGAGCTATGTTGTAGCAGTTTATGACAGATATGGGTTAGTAATAGTCAACAGCATTCAGGATTAGTTATAACAGCATGCATAGGTATTCCCATTAACCCAAAACACCAAATTTAAAACAGTTGCATAGCAAGCAGAACACATGCATATATGGAACAACAGTGGCCATTACAACAGCATGCAGTATTCATCGATGGCAACAGGCCACCAATATGGGTGTATTTTAACATGGCACATGCATAGAAACAAATGTGAATATTTTTAAACGATTAGGACATAATGTCCCAACATAAGTTTGGAGTGTACACATACCGATTGAGGTGTGCCATTGTATTATTTTTGCACATATGGTAGGGGTGAGAGAGAGAGTTCAATTAACAACTAATATATCCTTGTAGTTTTCACAACATTCTTAGTCACTGCAGTGATCTGTCCCTTACATGTATTATTACACTACCCAATGGCCTTATATTGTACACTGGTATGTTTATAGATTATTATATACGTGACCTGTGTCTTACATACAGGCATGACAAGATGCAAGTGTTAATGCAACATATGTTGAGCATTGCTCTCATACACTTTGGGTGAGGTGCTAGAATGACAGGTTTGTTTTCATACACATTCTCTGAGTATGTACACGTCTGACTATCAGTTATACGTCATTAACGGCTGCCTACATTTCTTGGATCATCACACTGATTCTTCAGGGGAACAGGGTACTAGGCTGGTGATGTGGGCCATTTATCTAGATATGCTGGACAGATTGGCACAGTTGTGGGGTATGAATATACCTACAACTTTCTATCTGAGCTTTCTAACAAATTCTGTACAGTTGTTGGATGTAATTATGCATACAGCTTTCTATATGAACATTGTAACAAAATCTGTAAAGTTGTGGGGTATGATTATGCATACAACCTACTAGCACTCCTGGGATTTGAGCCCCACCTGTGTGTGATAAAAAATTATAGTTAATATCACAGTACACTGTGCTAAAAGGGAACTGATGTGAAGCTTTCTACTGTTTTCTGTGTAAGTCTCCCTCACTTGTACAATATGAATGACCTCTTGGCACTTCCAACATTGTTATACAGAACTTCATACACATTTTATCTGCATACCACAGTGTGGGTAACACTGCTTAATACAACAGTACTATTTATAGTATGCAACAGTTCAACAACATATGAAAGTAGAGTAAACAGAAGCACTCCAGGGGTTGTACCTTTATTCACAGAATATTACACATGTATTTCTACTGGTACAACATTTTCTAAGGCTCTTATATTTATTTGTTATGACAGTACATGCTGAATAATTACTAACCTGCCTCGCAATGCAGCCTTTGCAACCTAATATCATGGGCTTGCTGGTTCACAGCCCACTCATCTGCAGCTGTTAGAGAAATACAGTGATCTTTAGCTATACCTATCCATAGTACACACAAGCTAGGCAATTATTAACTACTTAGTAGAATGAGTACTTACTCAGTACTGGGGCATTAGGCATCTGCCAAGACTCCTGGATCTACTGTTCCATTACATCCCCCCTCCGCCGCTTCAGGTCAGCATGGTGGTGCCTGATCTGCTCACCAGTCCGGCAGATACCTGTGGCACTGGTGAGGTCATGGGCGAGACTGTCCCAGGCGTCCATTTTATACTGTGAGCCCTGGTACTGACCCTGCAGTAGTCTCTGCTCATGGTGTTTTAGCAGGAGCCATACCATGATTTTTGACTCCTGGATGCCCCAGCACTGCATTCTAAATCAAGTGCCTTCACCCACACCAGACATTTTGCCTACAGTAGGAAGCTACAACCAGTTATGGGAAGTATTCCCACCTGTGGGGTTTAAATAAGTCCAAATTTCCACAATTTCCGTGATTGGCCGGTTTTGAAAATGCTAAGCTATGGGCAAACCTGCTTACCTAAGGTTGGTAGTGCTTAAGGAGGTATATCAATAGGCAGATTGAATCGGCTGCCCTACACATTGCTTACACTTAACAAGCTAAGCTGTGCAGCAGATAGCATTGCTTAACAGTTACTTAGCATTATATTTGCTTTTTGGCAGTGATTTATTATTCATTACAGGTTATATATGTCTGGTAGCCATGATTCATGTGTGCATACATTGTATGGGGTCCTGGGGACTTCTATAATTTGTTACAATAACACCTCACATCTGTGCTTACTACAGTACTCCAGTTCACATATTTATGTGACATAGCTGGGTATACAACATAAGGCTGTATAGAAAGTCCTTTCACATGTTCATCTTGTTTTCCTATGGAGGTTTTTTTTCTTAAAACCTCACTCTTAAGTACTGTGAAGTTGGTTTAGTAGTTAAGTACTGTGACTGTAATGTACAGGGTCCTGAGTTTGAGCCTTGCAGAAGCTGTTTATTTTGTTGCTGGGCAGTACATGGGCCATTGGGTACAGTGTGATTAAGGCACTTTAAAGCAGTTCTAAGTGGGTGTGCCTGGGTTTGCGTGGAGCTAAGCAACATTAACCTCTGGTTACAGTTTCTTATACTCAGTTAGTTTCTACTTTGCTTAATCTGTGTAGGCAATGCTTACCCCTGTGCAAACACACTTAAACACACTTACTAGTGCGTATATATGCGTACTACTGCGTATTTGTGCTTAAACCTAGTGGCTTATTCATTATGACACTGACACTTCACATGTGCATTTAATGCAGTACTCCAGTTCACATTTAAGTGTTATTTAGTAGGTTATACAGCAAAAAAAATGTTCATATACAGATTTCACATGGAAAATGGAATGTGCTGAAGTGGGACTCAAACCTGGAATGCCTGTTTATTAAGCAGATGCTCTGCCCACTACACTAATGCTGTGCTGCTGCATCTGCCTATATCTTCCTTGTTATCCTCTTCAGCCTTTTAAGCTGCTTTAACCGTAGCTAAGTGATGGGCATACCCACACACATACAGTTAGCTTTAATCAGTGTTTAAAAAAAAAAATAAAGGGTTTCTTTATTTACTTTTTCAGTACTGTTGCTGTTGTACACATGGAGAACTGTTAATGGGGATATGCGGATACCTATGAGCGGTCTCGCTCATCTCTTAACACTTTCTGCTTTTTTACATTGCAGGGATGTGTTTATTCTGAGAGCTATGCTCTGAGACATGCCCCCTGCACTCGTACATGCTCCATGTAAGCCTGGGAGCTTGGGCAGCACGCCTTCATTAATATGCATGGCGTGCTGCCGTCCTGCTCTTAAACGGGCACTTCCATGCAGAACCAAGCTATTCCTGCATGGAAAATTAGTGAAACCAGGAGATTGTCTTAAATGTATTCTCAAAAATAACATATCCAAATTCATTCTGAGATGAAATCATAAGCCAATGTCTTTTAACAGACTGAATAATTTTGCATAATCAACATGACATAATTATTTATTTTAACTGTCAGATTACAAGTAGTTGTTACACTTAGATCAAATGCAACAGAAGTATGATCAGAAGCCAATGCAGGCATCGCTAACCATATTTGAAACATCATTTTGTTCATTTTGTTCATTTAATTATTTTCAATAACATCCCAAATACAATTGAAATATAACAACCAGCAAATCAGTTTACAAATTGTGTTTGTAACCAGATTTGACAAAAACAGATACATTCAAATAATCTAATACTGAACTAAAACATTTAAAACACTATAAGTCTTACTGTCTTTTTTATTCACCACAAATTAATAGTATAACAATATCAAATAATGATATGAGTAAAGACAGACAAATATCCACCTCCAGTTCAAGACAGGGATGTCCATTCTTTTTGCATCTGCTCAAGAAGTGTGATTAAATACCACAGGCTCAACTATGACAGGTGGAGAATGCTGTCAATCACTACACACATCCCCCAGTGCACACAATTGGAAATCCCTATCTACTCCTGTCTTTACGTTGAGTTTATTCATCTTGTGAAATACATTTGTAGGAAAGACATTGCTACTATAAAAGTAAGGACTAACAATGCAACTCATTTAATTGCTTGGACAAAATTGTCTAATCTATTAGAGAAATATTAAGTGTTCTCCTATGTATATTGCATTTTTAGTTGTTATGGACATTGCATATAGTTTGTTTTTATCTTGTTATGATACTGTTAAGTTATTGCGTTATAAAATTTTTATTTATTTATGTATTATCTATTTATTTTACATTTGTTGACCGGTTTAGTCTGACTGAGCTAAGTAGCCCTTTTTCAACAGAGGCCCTGGGAGAAAAGCACCTCAGTTTTACAATTTTATTGTTAACAGTGTCTGCGGGTTACAATGTATACATACAATGAAATACATTTTATCAGAAAAATAATAGTGGAAAAATATATAATAAGCATACATAACAGAAATTATTCAATAAAAACATGAATAAAATGCATAATAAAATGAATAAAAACATTTTGGAAAAAATATTTAGATTAAAATAAGAAACAACTGTCTCCCCATTGTCCTTATAATGACCGGGGGTAAGTCAGTAATAAAAAGTAAAATATATAGCTTTATGGAACAAGAAAACTCAGGAATAAACCAATAACTCCACACTCATGACTGCTCAGAAGGTTGAGGATTTAAAAACCAGAGGGTCCTCTATGAAAGCGAAACATGCTATCAGTCACTACACATGCTTCTACTACACATGAGCAAAACTATTTAAAATAAATAAGAAACAGCTGTCTCCCTGTGACTCCCCTGTACTAGCCCAGTAATCAGGGAGCCTCAATACTTACCACTGGCAACAGTGAGGGATGTACGTAATGGGAGGATAACAAGTACACACACACTAACATACAATTTCCCTTAAGAGCACACAGAGATCACAGTCAGTCTGGGTCTGGTTTCTCCCTCATTCTCCAGATCCTCAATAAGACTTCACACCGGCACAGATATTGAGTTAAGATCTCAGCTGATGAGTCAAGCCAAGACCTCCAACACCCTCTCTGTTCAACCAGTGCTTCGTGTCCCTGCCCAAGTAGCTGCCACAGACACACACTTTGAGATTTGATTTATACACACACACACACACACACACACACACACACACACACACACACACACACACACACACACACACACACACGCACACACACACACACACACACACACACACACACACACCTGGGGTAGGCTGGCACAGGTTTATTAGCTATGCCTCTATCTTCCCAGACTATAAGGTAGTTATCACTGCCACCAACCTCTCCTTATAAGCTATTTAAAGGCCCTTATAAAGGGTGACCAATCCTACCATGTAATGTTACATTTATCCAAATAGTAAGTGTGACCAAGACTTGCAAGGCTATTTAGGAGTGGTCTGTACAGTGTCACCAAATCCATATGCAAGTACTCTAAGATCTTAAATATGTCTCACAAATATCAGCCAAAAAGCTAGGTTTAAATATATTTAATAATAAATAATAAAAGAACAAGACAATATTCAATAACTCAACACAGTGACTTCAAAGTTCAGAATCACAGGAAACATTTTAAAACAACATTGCAGGACAGTCTCAAATAAATACAGAAAACATCTAAACTAATCTGTACTATATTCCTATCTATAGCTAAAAGAAATTACTTTTCCCTAGTTACTTACTATTAGCAAGGCAAGTGCAGATGATGGTGATGATAGATGTTTCTAGGTCCAAAACAAGATACAAAATGCCAGTCTCTCTCTTTCTCTGAGAGAGTTCTTAAAGCAATATAAAATATTACTGTTGGGTTAGCTTAGATGACATCCCTTTTTGTCACCTGAGTTCAGTTCCCAGGCTAAAACAGAAACTAAGAATTTAACACCTTTGTGGTAAAAATACTGATTCTGATGAAGTTTCATGCTATGAGACAAAAACGATAAATCTGTGGGTGTTGCAATAAACTACTGTTTTTTACATTTTCTGCATTGTGGAAGTGAATTTCTTGTGATCTATTTGTGGTGAGGATGGACCTTTATTGACCAAGAAGCTGCCAGTTGCTGTTTTGGTTCCTGGTAAAAATACATATCTCTTAGAAGTTTGCTCAGAACTGTGTAGCTGCCAGGAAGTCATATAGCAATAAAACACTTTACATTTTAAACTTAGTAATTACTTCTCACCAAGCCAATAGAAAAAACATCTAGCTCTAGACATCCTGTCTTCTTGCTCTATTGAAACTAACTTTTCTAGTACATCGTAAAGCACTTAATTTCAGCTTATTTTCTTGATGTTTTGTAAGTTAATCTTCTATGTTCTAGCAGGATATATTGTGGTTACATTTTGAAGCTCAGCACATACCATACAGTTCTCTTACATTTGTAAGACAAACATATGAATCATATTAATATTTACAAATGACATAGAATTATTTACAAAATTCCAGCTAGCTGGGCTGGCAGTGTCATATTTCTCCACTCCCCGAAATCTCAATGTAGTTTTTCAAGTGACCCTTGAGAAATGTTGCTTGAAAGGGTTGAGCCTATCTGGGAATTCCTTACCCCATTCCCTGTCTTGACAACCCATCTGCATTGGCATTGCTAAACCCACTGTAGTGCTGCACTCTCATATCATATGCTTGCAACCATAGGCTCCACCTTAGTAACTTGGCATTTTGCCCCCTGGCTCAATGTAGCCATGTTAAGGGATTGTGTTCTGCAACTACAGTGAACTTCCTTCCATAAAGATAAGGCTGAAGTTTCTGCAGTGCCCACACTATGGCTAGGCATTCCTTTTCTACAGCTGCATAGCATTCCTCCCTGGGTTGGAGACCATGACTGAAAATTCTCCCTCTGAGGAAACCTGGCTAAGTGCAGCCCCCACCTCATTGTTTGAAGCATCCACCTCCACAACAAATTATTTGCTGTAATCTGGACTGGCTAACACTGGTGGCCCTCACAAAGCTCCTTTAAGCTTCTGGAATGTCTTCTTACATGCTGAGGTCCACACTACCTTATCTGGCCTGTTTTTCCTTGTCAGGTCTGTGAGGAGAGCAGCTATGGTACTATATTTTGGGACACACTTTCTGTAGTACCCTGCTGTCCCTATAAATGTCCTCACCTGCTTTTTGGTAACAGGGTTAGGCCATGCCTGAATGGTTTCCACTCTGGCTGGTTCTTGCTTGATCTTACTACTCCCCACTTTATGTCCCAGGTAGGAGACCTCTGCCACACCCACCTGACATTTGGTGGGTTTAATAGTCAACCCTGCCCTCTATAGTCTGCTCAGTACCTCCCTGACATATCAAAGGTGCTCTTGCCAGGAATGCCTGTAGATGGCAATATCATCTAGGTAAACAAGGACAAAATCTCCTGCTCCTGCAAGGATATGATCTTACAGCCTCTGGAAATTCACTGGGGCACTTTTCATCCCAAAGGGCATCTTCATGATCTCATACAAGCCAAAAGGATTCATAAAGGCTGACCTCTCTCTAGCACAGGAGTTATGGGTGCCTGCCAGTAACCCTTGGTAAGATCAATAGTGGTAAGATACTTAGCCCCACCCAGCTGCTACAGGGCTTCATCTGTCCAAGGCATGGGGTAAGCATCTGACTCTGTGTGACTATTTAATTTAATGTATTACACACAGAACCTGGTACTGCCATCCTTCTTTGGTACCAGCACCACTGGGGAGGCCCAGGGACTGCTGGACTCCTGGATCACCCCTAGCTCCAACATTTCCTGTATTTCAGAGTCTGATTGACTCTCTCAGCACCCTATAAGGGACCGGCTTAATAAGCCTATGGGGTCCTGTATCCACATGGTGGGTGGACCCTGGTTTCCCAGTGAACTTGTCCCCAAACTCTTCTAATACTGCTCAAATTTCTCAAACCTGGGTAGTTGATAGCTGCTGGGACACTGCTACCCCTTCCACTGAGATGTCAGTTCAAGCCTCACTGAGGAGATCATTCAGTAGATCTCCCTCAGACTCCTCCTGACTCCTACAGTAAATACTCATTACAATGGCCGCCCTATCATGGTAAGGTTTCATCATGTTAACATAGGTTCATAGGTTCATTGTTAGGTACTAGGCTATCTGCCCGAAGGCATTTATAAGCCTAGCCAGAATTTGTTGGCTTTTGTTGCCCCCTTAGATTAGTTCCCTGTGCCTCTGTCCAGCAGACCCACTGAAGTGATGCCTGGGATAAACTTTCTGTTTCCCATCAACTCGTCAAGGTTTCTCTTGAAGAGTGTTAGTGAGGAGCTCTGCCTAATGTAGATTGCAATCTTGTTCCAAAGCATGGGAAGTCTCTGAGTCAGGAATCCATCCCTCCAGAATGCCCTATTTATTATTGTGGTGAGGTTTACATCCCTAGAGTGTGTGGCTCGAGGGGATATAGTTTTCTTTAGGTGGAGCATGTCCATCAATTCTGGGTTGGACATGGCCTTGTATGTCAGGCAGAGATCACCTCTGAGTAGGCGGTATGCAACCGAGTCCAGCTGGAGTTTCTTCAGTCGAGCTGCATAGGGCATCTGTGTGAGGCCAGTGATCCTCTTGGTGAGGTACTTCTGTGGTCTTTCCAGCTGTTGCAGGTGTCTTGTAAGGCACATCCCAAATGGGGCGTTGTACTCTATGATGGGTCTGATGAGTGATGAGTAGAGTGGCACAATGACCGCTTTTGATCTGGATGTGAACCTTTTTGTGATTAGATGGGCCACATAGAAGGATTTTCTAATCACTTTGGCAATGTGATTATCAAAGACGCGATTACTATCTACTTGGATCCCCAGATCCCTTATTACGTCTTCCATATTTAGGGGTCTACCACCTATGTGGTAGTTTGTGGGTTCTTTGTTTTTCCAAAGGGGATGACTATGCACTTTTTGGCATTTAGCTTGAGGCCATGATTTTGCCACCAGGTATCCGTCTCAGGTACAATGATGGTACATGGTACAATTTGTGCCTCTGCCTCCTGCCTAGCAGTTCTACCATGTAGTTAACATCACTGACCTTCCTTACCACCTTGTAGGGTCCTGCCCAAGCTGCCTGCAGCTTGTTGTGTCTGACAGGAATGAGAACCATTACCTGCTACCCTACAGCATAATCTCTAGTTTGAGCATTCCTGTCATACCAGACCTTTTTCTGCTTCTCGGCTTCTGCCAGGTTCTCCTGGGCCAAGCCCATGAGTTTCCTGTACCTTGTCCTGAGGTTTAGGACATATGCCACAACAGACTCTTTGTGAGATTCACACTCATCCCCCCACTCATCTGGAATCAAATCTAGGGGTCCCTTCACCCTGTGCCCATACAACAACTTAAAGGGTGAAAACCCTGTGGATTCCTGGGGCACCTCTCTGTAAGCAAACAATAGATGGAGCAGATATTTGTCCCAGTCTCTTTTAAATTTGTCTGCAAATGCTTGTAGCATGGACTTGAGTGTAGGGTTTAACCCCTCATCAAGACTATTAGTCTGGGGATGGTAGAAGTGATCTTTAAGTGTTTCACCCCATAGAACTTCCACAGACAAGCCAGCAGGTCTGATATGACAGTGGCACCTCTGTAAGTCAGTATTTCTTTTGGGAAACCTACCCTGCTGAAAATCTCTAACAAAGCATTTGCCACCTTTTCTGCCTCAATGAAGGACAGAGCCACTGCCTCATGGTATCTGGTAGGATAATCTACTATCACTAGGATATACTTCTTCCCTGTGGAACTTGGGGTACTCAGAGGCCCCACAATATATATAGCTACCCTCTGAAATGGCTCCTGAATCACAGATAAAGGCATCAAATGAGCTTTTACCTTGTCTCCTACCTTGACTACCTTTTGGCAGTGCTCACAGGTCCTGCAGTACCTTATTAAATCTCTGTAAATCCAAGGCCAATAGAAGTTATGCATAATACATCTCTTCATACATTTTATGCCCATATAACCTGCAAAGGGAATATCGTGGGCTATGGCTAGATGTGCCAGATGGTAGACTCTGGGCACATCCAACTGCTGTATTCTCTCACCCTCTAGCCCTCCCTTAGGGTCCACTCTCTATTCAGCAACCCTATGTCCCAGTATACAGATTCCCCCTTCCCTTGAGAATCAGGTGCCTCACTAGCTACCTCCCTCAGGCCTTGTAATGTCAGGTCTAAGAGCTGAGCCTTTCTCAACTCTCTCTTTGTAATTCTTCCCACCTCCCCTTCCACAGGAAGCCTGGCATCCTTTGACAGTGGTGCCTCACTGTCAGCGTGGGTACTACTTCTACTCACCGCTGTCCTTGGAGTCTCTCTGTCCAAGGGAACATCAGTACCCACAAGCAGCTCTGGCTCAAGTTCAGTCTCACTGCTACAGGGTGGCTCCTTCCCTGAAGTAACCACCTCACCAGTTCTGTCTCCACCAGGCTATCAGACCTACATTCTTGTCTCCAATCCTGTGTGCAACTGCATGCACACATGGTACTGCATTATCAAAATCATTCCCTATCAAGACATCTGCAGGGATATCCTCAAACACATCTACTTGATTGCTTCCTTTTTCACTGTTCATGTCAAGGTGAACCCTAGCCAAAGGTATTTGGAATGGGGTCCTTCCTAAAGCTCTGACTGGAGTAGACTGCCCAAGCAAGTAAAGCACCTCTGTAACCATTGCAGGCTTCAAAATGGTTAGGTCAGAGGCTGTGTCTCTCTTAGGCATGGCCTCTTTCCTATTCAGTAAGATAGGATATAACCTCTTGTGGTAGTTTGCTACCCCTGTTGTCTCGAGACAACTCACTACTGGCATTTTATCATTCCCACTTACTGCCTCTCCCACCTTTTGTTCCTCACCTTGCTTCCATGGACATCTATATGCTACATGGCATCAGTGATTGTATTTAAAATATTTAAACCTTGGTCCTGGATGTGTACCTGGACTAGTGGCTACCCCTGCTACTGACGGTCTCTGTTGAGGCAGTCTGGGCTGCCCACCATGGGTTCCCTTACACTCATGAGCAGCACTGGGTGTCCCTTTCCTGTGCTGTGATGTCCTGCTTGCTATGTATATGCCTCCCTTCTTCCCCAACTCATCTGCAGTAGTGCATTATCTATCAGCTAACCAGATTCTCATGTCCTCAGGCAAAATGCTAAGAGCTTGTTCCCTCACCAAAAGGTCTGCCAGCCCTTCAAAATTGGTGACCTGACATCGACTCACCCACCAATAAAAATAAGTGCTTATTTCAGCAACATATTCATGCACTCTTTCATCTGCCTTTCCTCTATGCTCACAAAACTTTTTCCTATAAGCTTCAGGTGTAACTTAAATCATTCTAAAAGACAATTCTTTACAACATTATAATTTAAACAATCAGTATCAGAAAGTTTAGAAATTACAGTTACAGCTTTGACATGGAGTAAGGGGGACAAGAACCATACTCAGAGCCCTTGGTCAACATTATACTATTTACATACCCTCTCACACATATGAATGAAACTATCAAAATTATCACCCTCTGTAAATTGTGAAAGAAATTTACTGACCTTTGTTGCTTCTAGGGTTTGGTTACTCCCTTCCCTATAACCTCCATGACTCTGGTGAAGAGGCAGCATCTCATTTTCATATTGCCTCTACCTCTCCTTCTTCTCAGCTTCCATATGTCACAGTTTCTCATTTTCTCAGCCTTCAGATGTTGCAGTTTCTTTTTTTCCTCAGTCTCTAGATGCCTCTGTCTCCCTCCTGCCTATATTTCCAAATGTTTGGCCTGTAGCTCATGTCTCTTAAACTCCAAATGGGTTTTTAAGTCTCATGTGGAAAGTTGAGCTGTCCATTTTTAAGTCCTCTGTGGAAAGGTTGAACTGTCTATTTTCTGAGAGTTGTACATCTCCAAGGCCAGCCTTATTGTCCTCCTGGTTGCTATTCTGTGATGCAGCTGTGACTAAAGCTGCAATCATGTCTGCTTTAGTCAGGTTGATATGCACCAGTCCTTTCGCCTGACACATCTCAGCCAACTGGCTCCTTGTCAACTTGCCATACTCCTCTGCTGATATGATTGCCTGCTCTCACTGATTAACTAAGCTAACATAAAATAAAACAATTGTGATTTGAACTCTGAATGTTCACTGCATGGCTGATTGAGACTACAAACACTTTCAGTGACCACTGTACAACTAAAACTAGAAGCATTCAATATCCACACCACTACAAGCCAATTAATATGTGCTGTGGCTAACCCAATGTCAACCAATTGATATGTGATGTGGATATACCACCACTGTCCACCAATTATGTGATGTGACTATCCCACCACTGCCACCAATTGATGTGTGATTCCCCTGCACTGGCCCAATAACCAATGAGCCTCAATTCTCACCAGTGGCAGCAGTGAGGGATGTACATATTGGGATGATGACAAGTACACACACAGTAAAGTACAATTTCCCTTAAGTGCACACAAAGATCATAGTCAGTCTGGGGCTGGTTTCTACCTCTTTCTCCAGATACCCAATAAGACTCCCCACTGGCACAGCTATAGGGTTAAGATCTCAGCTGAGGGATCAAGCCAAAACCTCCAGCACCCTTTCTGTCCAACCAGTGCTTCATGTCCTGGCCCAAGTAGCTGACACACACACTTTGAGATTTGATTTATATACAAACACACACACACACACACACACACACACACACACACACACACACACACACACACACACACACACAGACACACACACACACACACACACACACACACACACACACACACACACACACACACACACACACACACACACACACCTGGGGAAGGCTATCACATGTTTATTAGCTCTTCCCCTTCTGACTGTAAGGTAGTTATCACTGCCACCAACCCCTTCTTATCAGCTACTTAAAGGCCCTTACAAAGGGTGACCATTCCTACTGTGTAATGTTACTATTATCCAAATGGTAAGTGTGACCAAGACTTGCAAGGCTATTTAGGAGTGGCCTGTATTGTGTCAACAAATACATATGCAAGTACCCTAAGAGCTTAAATATGTCTCACAAATATCAGCCACAGATAGGTTTAAGTATATTTAATAATAAATAATAAAAGAACAAGACAATATTCAATAACTGAATACAGTGACTTTAGAGTTCAGAATCACAGGAAATATTTTAAAACAACATTGCAGGGCAGTCTCAAATAAATACAGAAAACATCTAAAATAATCTTTACTATACTCCTATTTATATCTAAAAGAAATTACTTTTCCCTAGTTACTTACTATTAGCAAGGCAAGTGCAGATGACAGTGATTATGTATTTTTCTAGGACCAAGACAAGATAAAAAATGCCAGTCTCTCTCTCTGAGAGAGTTCTTAAATCAATATCAAATATTACTGCTGGATTAGCTTAGATGACATTACTTTTTGTCACATGACTTCAGTTCCCAAGCTAAAACAGAAACTAAGAACTTAACACCTCTGTGGTAAAAATACATATCTCTTATAAGTTTGCTCAGAACTGTGTAGCTGCTAGGAAGTCATATAGCAATAAAACACTTTACATTTTAAACTTAGTAATTACTTCTCACCAAGACAATAGAAAAAACTTCTAGCTCTAGCCATCCCGTCTACTTGCTGCATTGAAACTAACTTTTATAGCGCATCATAACAAATTTAATTTCAACTTATTTTCTTGAAGTTTTGTAAGTTAATCTTCTATGTTCCAGCAGGGTATGCTGTGGTTGCATTCTTCAAGCTCAGTACATAACCTACAGTTCTCTTAAATTTGTAAGACAAGCATATGAATCATATTAATATTCACAAATGATATAGAATTATTTACAAACTTCCAGCTAACTGGACTGGCAGTATCACACTCCCCATTGTCCTTATAAGGACAGGTGGTAAGACAGAAATTAAAATATAAAGCTTTCTGTCACACAAAAAAAGAAAGAAAGACTCAGGAATAAACTAAAAACTTCAGCTGATGACATGTTGATCATTTAAAAAAAATACCCAAGAATCGTATTGACCACAATACACAGAAGTTGACACAACCCCCTTCCCCATAGTTGATCAAACATTTGTCATATTAGATAATGCATACCACTAATGAAAAATATTTCTTGTAAGAAGTATAAAGGATTTTTGCTTCTGATTTAATATCAGCTTAGTGAGAAAGCATTCCAGGCAATATATGTGTTCTGCATACTGAGCAGAAGTTGAAAACAGCACTGTCAGTGGACACTGTATATCTGTCAGTGGACACTGTATATAATTAAAACTATTAGACTTCAGTGACAAAGACCTGCAAATCATGGATTTAGCACCTGTCTATAAAAGACCTCATCTCAGCCACCATATCATATTTCATTATGAATCATTTAGACAATAACAACAATATGATCAGTTAAAAATAAACATCAGAATAATGCTATTCTACTCTTCAATGTTCCAGTGCAACACTAAATGGAATTTTATCCAATTCCTTACTATCTCAAACAAATTTATGATCTAATGAAACTAAGTAAAGATGTAGTCTGGCCATTAATATGTTCTGCGTATAGAAAAAATATTGAAAATAATAGCCTCTTTTGAAACTGAGTATAATGTAACTGTCAAACTGCAGCAATGGACACCAAAAACAATTTGGATGAAATTCAAACCTATAAAAGATATATCTCATTTCTTGCTTAGATATTTTATTATGAAGCTTTTAGGCAATAAACAGAATAACTAGTCACAAAACACATGCAAGAATCCTGTTTTACCCTCTGGACATTTAATACAGTTAAAACATTTGGCCTACTAGATATGGCATATTGCCAGTGAAGAAAAATGTTGTAAAACATATGTGATTGCTCTTCTTATTTAATGAAAAAGATAGTGTACTGGCATTGTAGGCCATGTTCTGCATACTGAGCAAGACCTGAAATCCACAGCCACAGTGAACAAATATAAACATATGGATAAAAAGTCATATAACAGTCCCTTTTCTTTCTTTATTTCTTCTTTCTTCTTTTTTTTAGAATAACAAGTTTTCTCACAATCATACTCAACCATTACCAACACTGTTCAACGTATATAACATGTAGCTGGTAACAAAAATAATAGAACACAGTATGGTGAAATTAATAAATTTATTACAAAACTATTAACAGAACTTTAAAAGAAAATAATAGTGCTAATAGTGTGCACTATGGAATGGTTAGAAAAGAAGAGTCTGTGATAAGCAAAACTACAATGATGGAGGGCACTATAATATTAGTGGTAGAAACATTCACTGACTTTAAGGCACTCAGGAATTTATTTACATCTCAACTAAGTACTAAGTGGGCAAATGGGTTGAATGCTACTGGAGGCATACACTGAATATTAGAGCACCAGTTCATAATTTCCCTTTATTGAAAATACAGGAAGGTAAAGACTCTACTGAAGCTTATAAGTGTGATTTCCATATAAAAACTATATAAGTTCTAACAATAGTTGATAACTGAAGAATCCATGTCTGTATGTTTTATTACTGAGTATTTAAATTAGGAAAATAGCCTACTCAGGAATAAAAGCACTAGTACACTAGTGTAGCATTATAGTAAAACTAAACCTTCAAATAAAATAATGTGAGAGCCAGAGTCCAAGGAACTTCCCAAACAAGATGTAAAGTATAAAAAAGGACATTTATTTACTGCTTTTGTCCTCACACAAACATGCCTTCATCAGAATGTCCCATAATACCACACACAACAATTTATATTATTTTGAATGTAACTAATTGAGTAATTGCTTGTAAGATTTAAAGACATAAAATACAATTTTAATACAATGACTAAATACATAAAAATTTGCCAACATTTAAATCAATACAAGACTTGTATAAAAATAAAAAAAAAACTTTAAAAATCACCCCTTTGGTTAATCTTCATTGTAGTTTAGCTGCCGTCAACTTTAAAACAGGCTGAATTGATGTGTAATCATTAATTCCTGGGTAATATTTGGCATATAGCTTAAGTTGCCATCTAAGTTCTTTATTCTCTAATGCTGTTTTAGCATCTCCACTTCAGGGGTTCAAAGTGATTTGATCCAAATTTGCAAATTTCAACTTTGAAAAAGACACACAAGCAGTTGATGTTTAAATTAAACATTATGCATAGAAATATCATAACAGTGTTTATATATTCTTGTATAAAGGCTGCGTTCAGTTTTCTCTACATAAAATGCAGGGCATCCTGAACATTTAGCAAGATACAAAACTAGTTTTGAACGTCAATTGCCTTTGCAAAAATATACTGTAGAGTGAGCATTGTTTTGTAAAACCAAACTTCTCTCTTCAAGAATAAATGAGCACTGATTGCATGTACCACACTTTAAAGTACTTTTCTTTTCATCTTTGAATCCCTGACTATTTGACCCTCATTCAAACAATTTGTTCACGTTGAATCCAGCCTTGTGAATGAATAGGGATTTTCCCTAGGTGGTTAAGCACATTAGGACTAGCTTTAAAAATGTTCCAGTTTTTTCAAATAATGTTCTTAATTTCAATTGACTGAGTGGTATATTGAACTACTAGAGCTTTTTGGGGCCTGGATATTAGGGGCAACTTAATACTCAATAACAGCTTATGTCTATCACCCTATTTACCTTCTACTTGATGTCTAATACTTTGTACCAAGCAGTTAGAATAAACCTTGGCTAAAGAAATATTAACCACCTTGTCGAGTCCTACACCTAGATCTTCACTGTGTGAATTCATCCTTGCCATACATACAAACTGTCCTTTCACCAAACTTTTCTTTTGAACTAGGGACTGGCAACTAGACAAATAGAGATGAGTTGCTAAAACTTGATTTCCTATATACTTTAGATTGAATCCTGTGTCAGTGTGAGAGATGAGAGCATCAAGAAAATTAATATCATCCTTCCCAACATTATAAGTAAATTTTAGATAGTCAGAAGAGTTATTCAAATACTCAGTAAACTTAGGTATTTGTATCTCAGACCCACTCTAAAGAACAAATATATCATCCAAAAACATTACATGCATTCTTATGTTAGTAAAGAACTCAGAATTAAACACAAAGTTGTTCTCCCAGTCCAGTAAAATAAGATTTCTAAAAACGGGGGCACAAGAGGACCCCATAGCAACACCTGTATTCTGTTTAAAGATTTCACCTTCAAAATAAATAAAGTTGTTTTCTAAGGCCATATTCATAAATTCTAAAATGAAATTGATCTTATTTTTTGAAAATATAGTATACTGGACAATACTGTTATAAAAAGTCTCTAATTATTGTTCCTTAGGGATGACTGTAGATAAGTCCATGACATCTAGTGTAAGAAAGATAAGCTCCTGATCACATAATTCAGCATTTAATCTCCCCCCAAAAATCCCAAAAGTCTATAATCAAGTGCAGACCTTTTTATATATTGGTTTTAGCCAAATATCCACACAAACTCCCAGGAGGTAAGTTTTTGACCCCTGGGCAACCACCATGGGTCAAAATGGAGGCTAGCTCACATTCTTGTGCATTTTTGGGGTGCTGAATATAGTTGGAATCGTAGAGTTCTCTACTTTAAGGGTGATATATAATTCAGGACTTATTCTCTAATCTAACAAATATTCTTCTAAATAACAGTCAATTCATAGGTTCATAGGTATGTACTAAAGCTAATGACCCTGGAGCCTTTACAAGCCTAGCCCAAAAAAGTTTGCCCAGGCACCGTGCCACCCAATGTTAGTTCACAGTGTCCCTATCCAGCAGGGCAACTGGAATGATTCCTGAAGAGAACTTTCTGCTACCCATCCACTCATCAAGATTTCTCTTGAAGAGGGCCACTGAGATGCTCTGCTTGACATGAATGGGAAGCTTATTCCAGAGTATGGGCAGTCTTTGGAAAATGAACCTACCCCTCCAGCATGTACTGTTAATTGTGGTAATGAGGTTGTTATCTTTGGAGCATGTGGCATGGAGAGATTGGGATTTCTTTAGCTGTAGAATTTCAAGTAGGGCTGGGTCGGACATGGCTTTGTAAGTCAAGCAGAGATCACCTCTAAGTAGGTGATAAGAGACTGAGAACAGCTGAAGATTTTTGAGTCTGTCCATGTAGGGCATGTGTTTAAGGCCTAGGATCCTTTTTGTGAGGTACTTTTGTGGACTCTCCAGCTGTTGTAGGTGTCTGGTCAGGTACATGCCAAATGGGGCATTATAATCAATGTTTGGTCTAATGAGGGATGAGCAGAGAGAGATGGTGACCTATTTCTTCCTGGATGCAAAACCTTTGGTTATAAGATGTGCCATGTAGAAGGACTTCCTGACCACAATGGCAATGTAGTGGCAGAAGGTGAGGTGGCTGTCGACCTGGGTGCCAAGATCTCTTCAGTGTTCCAGTGGGCTCCCATCAACATGGTAATTTTTGGGAATTGAGTTTTTTCCAAAGAGGATGATAACGCATTTTTTGGTTCATAGGTTGGTACTAGGCTATCAGTCCTAGTGCCTATACAAGCCTAGCCATAACAATTCCCTGGCTATTTCTTCCCACACTATTTACTTCCCTGGACCCCTGTCTAGCAGGGCAACTGACGTGATCCCCGGGGTGAATTTCCTTTCTCCCATCCAATCTTCAAAGTTCCTTTTGAAGATGGCTAAGGAGATGCTCTGCTTGACATGTATGGGCAGTCTATTCCAAAGTCTGGGGAGTCTCTGGGTCAGGAACCTATCCCTCCAGCATGTTTTGTTTATTGTGATGACAAGGTTTAGATCCCTGGAGCGTGTGGCTCTGAGGGATTGGGATTTCTTTAAATGCAGCATGTCCAAAGCCATTGGGTTTGACACGGCCTTGTATGTTAAGCAGAGATCGCCTCTGAGTAGATGATATGTGACAGAGTACAGCTGGAGTTTTTTAAGGTGGTCAGCATAGGGCATCAGCTTTAGGCCTGTGATTCTTTTAGTGAGGTATTTCTGCAGCCTTTCCAGTTGTTGCAGATGTATTGAGAGGTACATACCAAATGGGGTGGTGTATTCTACAATGGGTCTAATGAGGCATGAGTACAGTGGGACAATGACCTCCTTTTTTCTGGATGAAAAGCCCTTAGTGATGAGATGTGCCACATAGAAGGATTTCTTGACTGTTGTGGCAATATGATTATTGAAGGTGAGACCACTGTCCACCTGTGTCCATAAGTCTCTTATCATACTTTCTGTGTTTAGTGTACTGCCACCTATGTGGTAATTCACAGGTACATGTTTTTTCCCCAAAGGGGATAACTATACATTTCTTGGCATTGAGCTTGAGCCCATGGCTCTGGCACCAAGCATCTGTTTCTGTAAGGCCCTTTTGTAGAGTATCGACATAATTTGGGGATTCAATAATGGCTCCCAGTTTGCAGTCATCTGCTAACTTTGTTAGCCAGAGTCCCTTAGTGTTGGCCTGTACTTCAGAGAAGTAGATGCCAAACAAGAGCAATCCCAGGACTGACCTCTGAGGTACTCCACTTGTCACTTGTCTGGAGCTGGATTTGGAGTCAGCTACTTTTACAGTGCAGGTTCTGTCAGTAAGCCAGTTGGCAACCCATCCAGTTACATAGTGATTAATGCCCAGCTTAATAAGTTTATCTATGATTCCAGAGTAGGGGATGGTGTAAAAGGCCTTGGCAAGGTTCAGATAGGCTGTGTGGACTGCCTTTCCCTCATCCACGGCTCTGGAGACTGATTTGAAGAAGTCAATCAGGTTCAGGAGACAAGATTGGCCCTTCATGAACCCAAACTGGGTGGGGTCCAGTGTTTGAAGGTTGCCAATATCTTTGTTTATAGGTTCCATGATAATAGGTTCCATGGCCTTGCAGATCAGGCTCATTAGACTGATGGGGCGGTAGTTCACGGAATCCAAGGTGGATCCCTCCTTGTGAAGTGGAATAACTGTAGCTGTGCAACACTCAGTGGGAACGAAGCTTGAGGTGAGGGTATGATTAAACATGACACTTAGGTGAGGTGCCATTTTATTTTGTAGTTCATGTAATTCACAGCCCGGGATGTCATCTGGTCCCATGGATGCTGTATTCTTAGCTTTGGAGTGTGAGTTTTTTACCTGTGTGGCCATTATTACCAGAATTTGGCAATCTTCTTGTATTGAGATGGGCCGTTTAGGGGGTGACAGGGTGGTGAAGTTGGCACTGAATCGATCTGCCAGGATATTGGCAATATCCTTGGGATCAGTATATTTAATGCCATTCTGTTGCAGCTTAGAGCAGATCTGAGCATTGCCATTTAGATTTTTGACATAGTTATAGAATGCCTTGTTGTTGTCTTTGGAATCTTTGGCAATCTTATTTTCATAACTAGCTTTGGAGGATTTCATGAGGGATCTCAGCTTCTTACTGAGGTTGGTAAGGGGATTTTTTGCATTGTGGGGTTTTCCTCTTTTCTGCAACAGTTTCTTCCTTTTGTTGTAGAGTTTGTTTATGGCAGGGGACCACCAGATTGACTTCCTTTTTTTCAAGGAAAGCATCTTGGTTCTATTTGGGATGGCACGATTCATGCATGAGTGGATGTTCTCATACAGTGCCTTAGTGTAGCACTCAGCAGTCAAACTTTCAGTTCCCTTCTGCATGGGTGTCATGAAGTTTGTCACTTCGGACTTGAGTAGCATGAAGTTGGCTTTTGAGAATTTTTTTATGGAGGTTTCCTTACTGGGGAGTGGGGGTGGGATGTGGATGTTAAGAGTGATTAGCTTATGGTCTGACCTGACCAACGAGGGGGAGACCATAGATGTGGGGCATCGATTTCTCATTTTGGTAATTACTAGGTCTAGGATATTGGAGCCCCTGTTGGGACTA
This sequence comes from Protopterus annectens, assembly GCF_019279795.1. Taxonomy (NCBI): domain Eukaryota; kingdom Metazoa; phylum Chordata; order Ceratodontiformes; family Protopteridae; genus Protopterus; species Protopterus annectens. Next base: position 1,066,812,441 of record NC_056735.1, on the reverse strand, counting down.
TGGATTAGTTGATCCAGGGCTTTGGAATTTATGAATTCCAAGAATCATTGGGCAAAGGTGTTGGTACATGAGTAGTTTTCCCAGTTAATGGCAGGGTAGTTGAAATCACCCAGTATTTGGGTGTTTGGTTGCATGTTTAGAAAGGTGTAGTGAGAATCTTGGGGCATGGTGGGGGATCTGTAGCAAGCTACAATTTGGATTGCAGTCTTACCTAGTGTTAGTTGCACCTGGAGAATTTCAGATGCATTGTGTTGGGCAACTAGCCTGGTGGTGTGAATATCCTTGATGAATATGGACACTCCTCCACCTTTAGTGTTTCGATCTTGGTTTGGTGGCCGAAAAGTGTGGTAAGAGTTGTAGCCTGGTATTGCAGGGGTGCTCTCTGGAACCTTGAAACAGGTCTTAGTTACTGCACAGATATCAATGTTCTCCATTTTTAGGAGTGTCTCAAGAGTGCGCATTTTGAGGTTTCGACTTTTAGCATTGAGTAGCATTACCTTCAGAATTTGCATGTTTGTACCTGTTACAGTGGTGGTTTTCTCCTTTGAACTTTGCCTAAAAAAGACACTATATGGGGTGGCAAGAGCCTTAGCCAGTAATCTGAATCCCAGGGGTGACAGGTGCAGACCATCTCTGGCAAAGCATTGTGGTCTATCGATCATGTCGTCCCAGGCAGACAGATACTGGATCCCCTTTGAATGACTCCAGAAGCTTAGCCAGTTGTTGAAGTCAATCATTTTGTCCTTATATTGTGGTATCATTCTGGGTGAAGGCAGGATGCTACTCAGTGCTAGGGTCATACCTGCCTGGGCCTCATGATCCGAGAGCTCTTTCATGTCTCTTTTCATGTAGTCCAGGGAGGTGCGTGTCAAGTCATTCACTCCGACATGGACAATGACAGTCATATCTGTACTTGTTGTGGAGTGACTTGAGTGCCTGCGTTATGTGGCAGATCCTGGCACCCGACAGGCAGCTGACTGTAATTTTCTCTTTGTTCAACCTGGAGAGTGGGACATCAGTGCTCCTGACTATAGAGTCACCTTTGACTAAAGTGTTAGGTACATTATCTTGCCTTAGGGCTTGTTGCTGGGTGGCACACTGGTGTTGTGAGCTATGTCACACTTTGGTTGTGATTGGTGTTTGCGTTTCAGCTTTGGAGGTCCTTGTTGCTTGGGCAGGTTACAGTTAAGGGCATCTGCATTTGTGGATTTAGTGTTGCTATCAGTGGAGTGAGTTTAGAAGGGCTATGTGTTGCTTAAGGCGTAGTATGTGTGTTAACCTTCTCCTCTTGTCTGTCTAGCACAATCTTGGGTGGAGAGAGTTTTGCTTCCACTTTGGCTATGTAAGTGCATCTCTCAAAGGTTGTAGTGCTGGGTGGTAGGAGGAGAGGGTTGTATATGTACATGAGGCAATTGCTGATTTGCCCCAGTATGCCAGATTCACCGGGTGGACAGGAGAAATCACCGGAAACTGACCATTGGACATACCTGGTTTGGTGCTTTTTTTTTTAAGTACAGGAGCTGTTTTCCCTTCCCTTAGCAAGGTAATTTGCAATTATAGGCTGGGTAGTGCCCATGATTAATTTCTCCTTATTAATAAATAAAAAGCAAACTAAACTTTCCTTCACAGCAAAGTGTAGCAGAGTCTGGATGAGCATTTCTAATAAAGCTCTGAAATTTTATTTTACCCCATAAATAGAAGGTTTAGTTAATAGCCCCACCTAGGTAGTACACAAATGATTAACCTTAAGTGACCTCTTTTATCTTATATAGGAGTCCTTAATTCATCAGTTCTAATTTCTGGCTGACTCACAAGAGACAGAGCTGTTGCCTCTTTTGAAATTTTAATATGCTGTAAAAAGCAGAATACAAATGAAACACAAGGTAAAGAAAACAAATCACAGTATTCAAAATATTAAAGGCAATAAATAACACAAAATACAACAAATAAAATGTAAATCAACCTTTCCTTCACAGCAAAGTGTAGCAGACTCTGGGTGAGACTTTCTAATAAAGCTCTGAAATGTTTAATTTTACCCCTTAAATCGAAGTTTTAGTTCTTAGCTCCACCTCTCAGTTCACAAAGGATTAACCTTAAGTGACCTATTCTATCTTATGTATGAGTCCTTAATTAATCAGTTCTAATGTCTGCCTATCTCACAAGAGGCAGAGCTGTGATCTCTTTTGAAGTTGTAATATGCAGTTAAAAGCATAATACAAGTGAAACACAAGGTAAAGAAAACAAATCACAGTTTTCAAAATATAAAAAGACAATAAACTAATACAAAACACAACAAATAAAAAGCAAACTAACCTTTCCTTTACAGCAAAGTGTAGCAGAGTCTAGAAGAGCCTTTATAATAAAGCTCTGAAATGTTTTATTTTAACTCTTAAATAGGTTTAGTTCCCAGCTCCACCCCCCAGTTCACAAATCGTTAACGTTAAGTGACCTATTTTATCTTATGCATGAGTCCTTAATTGATCAGTTCTAATTTCTGCCTGACTCACAAGAGACAGTGCTGTGGTCTCTTTTGAAGTTTTAATATGCAGTTAAAAGCAGAATACAAGTGATACACAAGGTAAAGAAAACAAATCACATTATTCAAAATACAAGGCAATAAAGTAATATAAAATACAACAAATAAAACTATAACTAACCTTTCCTTCACAGCAAATTATAACAGAGTCTGGGTGAGTCTTGCTAATAAACCTCTGAAATGTTTTATTTTACCCCTTAAAATAGAAGTTTTAGTTCCCAGCTACAACCCCTCATTTCACAAATGTGTTACCTTAAGTGACTTCTTCTATCTTATGTAGGAGTCCTTAATTGATCAGTTCTAATTTCTGCCTGACTCACAAGTGACAGAGCTGTGGTCCCATTTGAAGTTTTAATACGCATTTAAAAGCAGAATACAAGTGAAGCACAAGGTAAAGAAAACAAATCACAGTATTCAAAATATAAAAAGGCAATAAACTAATAAAGAATATCACAAATAAAAAGCAAACTAGCTTTTCCTTCACAGCAAAGTGTAGTAGAGTCTTGGTAAGCCTTTTTGATAAAGCACTGAAATGTTTTATTTTACCCCTTAAATAGAAGGTTTAGTTCCTAGCTCCATCCCCTCAGTTCACAAACGATTAACCTTAAGTGACCTGTTTTATCTTATGTATGAGTCCTTAATTGATCAGTTTTAATTTCTGCCTGACTCACAAGCGACAGAGCTGTGGTTTCTTTTGAAGTTTTAATTTGCAGTTAAAAGCAGAATACAAGTGAAACACAAAGTAAAGAAAACAAATTACAGTACTCAAAATATAAAACAGCAATAAACTAATACAACATACAACAAAAAAAAAGCAAACTAACCTTTGCCTTACAGCAAATTGTAGTAGAGTCTGGGTGAGCCTTTCTAACAAAGCTGTGAAATTTTATTTTACACCTTAAAATAGAAGGTTTAGTTCCTAGCTCCACCCTTTCAATTCACAAATGATTAACCTTAAGTGACTAATTCTATCTTATGAATGAGTCTTGAATTGATCAGTTCTAATTTCTGCCAGACTCACAAGAGACAGAGCTGTGGTCTCTTTTAAATTTTTAATATGCAGTTAAATGCAGAAAAAAAGTGAAACATAAGGTAAACAAAACAAATCACAGTATTCAAAATATAAAACGGCAATAAACTAATACAAAATACAACAAATAAAATGCAAACCAACCTTTCCTTCACAGCACAGTGTATCAGAGTCTGGGTGAGCCTTTCTAATAAAGCTCTGAAGTGTTTTATTTTACCCATTAAATAGAAGATTTAGTGCTTATCTCCACCCCCTCAGTTCACAAATGATTAACCTTAAGTGACTCTTCTATCTTATGTAGGAGTCTTTAATTGAACAGTTCTAATTTATGCCTGACTCACAAAAGACAGAGCTGTGGTCTCTGTTGAAGTTTTAATATGCAGTTGAAAGCAGAATAAAAGTGAAACAGAAGGTAAAGAAAATAAATCACAGTATTCAAAATATAAAAAGGCAATAAACTAATAAAAAATAAAACAAATAAAAAGCAAAACTTCACAGCACAGTGTAGCAGAGTCTGGGTGAGCCTTTATAATAAAGCTCTGACATGATTCATTTTACCCCTTAGATAGAATGTTTACTTCCTAGCTAGACCCCCTCATTTCACATATGATTAACATTTTATGTATGAGTCCTTAATTGATCAGTCCTAATTTCTGTCTGACTCACAAGAGACAGAGCTGTGGTCTCTTTTGAAGTTTTAATATGCAGTTTAAAGCAGAATACAAGTGAAGCACAAGGTAACGAAAACAAATCACAGTATTCAAAAAATAAAAAAGGCAATAAACTAATACAAAATACAACAAATAAAAAGCAAACTAGCCTTTCCTTCACAGCAAAGCGTAGCAGAGTCTAGGTGAGCCTTTCTGATAAAGCACTGGGTTGTTTTATTTTACCCCTTAAATAGAAGGTTTAGTTCCTAGCTCCACCTCTTCAGTTCACAAACAATTAGCCTTAAGTGACCTCTTATATCTTTTGTATGAGTCCTAAATGAATCAGTTCTAATTTCTGCCTGACTCACAAGAGAAAGAGCTGTGGTCTCTTTTGAAGTTTTAATATGCAGTTAAAAGCAGCATACAAGTGAAACACAAGGCAAAGAAAACAAATCACAGTATTCAAAATATAAAAGGTAATAAACTACTACAAAATACAACAAGTAAAAAGCAAACCAACCTTTCCTTCACAGCAAAATGTAGCAGAGTCTGGGTGAGCCTTTCTAATAAAGCTCTGAAATGTTTTATTTTTCAGCTTAATTAGAAGGTTTAGTTCCTAGATCCACCCCCTCAGTTCACAAATGATTAACCTTAAGTGACCTCTTCTATCTTATGTAGGAGTCCTTAATTGATCAGTTCTAATTTCTGCCTGACTCACAAGAGACAGGTCTGTGGTATCTTTTGAAGTTTTAATATGCCGTTAAAAGCAGACTACAAGTGAAACACAAGGTAAAGAAAACAAATCACATTATTCAAACTATAAAAAGGCTTTAAACTAATACAAGATACAACAAAAAAGCAAACTAGCCTTTCCTTCACAGCAAAGTATAGCAGAGACTGGGTTAGAATTTTTAATAAAGCACTGCAATGTATTATTTTACCCCTTAAATAGAAGGTTTAGTTCCTAGCTCCACCTCCTCAGTTCACAAACAATTAGCCTTAAGTGACCTCTTATATCATATGTATGAGTCCTAAATTAATCAGTTCTAATTTCTGCCTGACTCACAAGAGAAAGAGCTGTGGTCTCTTTTGAAGTTTTAACATGCAGTTAAAAGCAGCATACAAGTGAAACACAAGGCAAAGAAAACAAATCACAGTATTCAAAATATAAAAGGTAATAAACTACTACAAAATACAACAAGTAAAAAGTAAACCAACCTTTCCTTCACAGCAAAATCTAGCAGAGTCTGGGTGAGCATTTCTAATAAAGCTCTGAAATGTTTTATTTTTCCACTTAAGTAGAAGGTTTAGTTCCTAGATCCACCCCCTCAGTTCACAAATGATTAACCTTAAGTGACCTGTTCTATCTTATGTAGGAGTCCTTAATTGATCAGTTCTAATTTCTGCCTGACTCAGAAGAGACAGGTCTGTGGTACCTTTTGAAGTTTTAATATGCTGTTATAGCAGACTACAAGTGAAACACAAGGTAAAGAAAACAAATCACAGTATTCAAACTATAAAAAGGCTTTAAACTAATATACAAAATACAACAAAAAAAGCAAACTAGCCTTTCCTTCACAGCAAAGTATAGCAGAGACTGGGTTAGGCTTTCTAATAAAGCACTGCACTGTATTATTTTACTCTTTAAATAGGTTTAGTTCCTAGCTCCACCAAATCAGTTCACAAATGATTAACCTTAAGTGACCTATTTTATCTTATGTATGAGTCCTTAATTGATCAGTTCTAACTCTGCCTGACTCACAAGAGACAGAGATGTGGTCTCTTTTGAAGTTTTAATATGCAGTTAAAAACAGAGTACAAGTGAAAATCAAGGTAAATAAAACAAATCACAGTATTCAATATAAAAAGGCAATAAACTAATATACAATACAACAAATAAAAAGAAAACTAACATTTTATTCACCGCAAATTATAGCAGAGTCTGGGTGAGCCTTGCTAATAAAGCTCTGAAATGTTTTATTTTACCCCTTAAATAGAAGGTTTAGTCTCTAGCTCCACCCCTCAGTTCACAAATGTTTTACCTTAAGTGACCTCTTCTATCTTATGTAGGAGTACTTAATTGATCGTTTCTAATTTATGCCTGACTAACAATAGACAGAGCTGTGGTCTCTTTTGAAGTTTTAATATGCAGTTAAAAGCAGAATATAAGTGAATCACAAGGTAAAGAAAAAATACAGTATTCAAAATATAAAACAGCAATAAACTAATACAAAATGCATCAAATAAAAAGCAAACTAGCCTTTCCTTTACAGCAAATTGTAGCAGAATCTGGGTTAGCCTTTCTAATAAAGCTCTGAATTTTTTTTATTTTACCCCTTAAAATAGAAGGTTTTTGTTCCTGGCTCCACCCTTTTAGTTCACAAATGATTAACCTTAAGTGACTTTTTCTATCTTATGTATGAGTCCTGAATTGATCAGTTCTAATTTCTGTCTGACTCACAAGAGACAGAGCTGTGGTCTCTTTTGAAGTTTTAATATGCAGTTAAAAGCAGAATAAAAGTGAAACACAAGGTAAAGAAAACAAATTACAGTATTCAAAATTTAAAAGAGCAATAAACTAACACAAAACACAACAAATAAAAAGCAAACTAACCTTTCCTTCACAGCACAGTGTATCAGAGTCTGGGTGAGCCTTTCTAATAAAGCTTTGAAGTGTTTTATATAACACATTAAATAAAACGTGTAGTTCCTAGCCCACCCCCTTAGTTCACAAATGAATAACATTCAGTGACTCTTCTATCTTATGTATGAGTATTCTGTCTGACTCATAAGTGTCTGACTCACAAGAGACACAGCTGTGGTCTCTTTTGAAGTTTTAATATGCAGTTAAAAGCAGAATAAAAGTGAAACAGAAGGTAAAGAAAACAAATCACAGTATTCAAAATATAAAAAGGCAATAAACTAATGCAAAATACAACAAATAAAAGGCAAACTAACATTTCCCTTAGAGCAAATTGTAGCAGAGTCTGGGTAAGCCTTTCTAATAAAGCTCTGAAATGTTTTATTTTACCCCTTAAATAGATGGGTATAGTTCCTAGCTCCACCCCCTCAGTTCACAAATGAGTAACCTTAAGTGACCTCTTCTATCTTATGTATGAGTCCTTAATTGTCAGTTCTAATTTATGTCTAACTCACATGAGACAGAGCTGTGGTCTCCCTTGAAGTTTTAATATGCAGTTAAAAGCAGAATAAAAGTGAAACACACGGTGAAGAAAACAAATCACAGTATGGAAAATATAAAAAGGCAATAAACTAATACAAAATACAACAAATAAAAAGCAAACTAAGCTTTCCTTCACAGCAAAGAGTGGCAGAGTCTGGGTGATCCTTTCTAATAAAGCACAGAAATGTTATATTTACCCCTTAAACAGAAGCTTTAGTTCCTAGCTCTACCACCTCAGTTCACAAATGATTAACCTTAAGTGACCTCTTTTATCTTATGTATGAGTCCACGACTGATCAGTTCTAATTTCTGCCTGACTCACAAGAGACAGAGATGTGGTCTGTTTTGAAGTTTTAATATGCAGTTAAAAGCAGAATACAAGTGAAACACAATGTAAAGAAAACAAATTACAGTATTCAAAATATAAAAAGGCAATAAACTAATACAAACTTCAACAAATAAAAAGCAAACTAACCTTTCCATCACAGAAAATTGTAGCAGAGTTTAGGTGAGCCTTTCTAATAAATTTCTGAAACGTTTTATTTTACCCCTTAAAATAGAAGGTGTAGTTCCAAGCTCCACCCCTCAGTTCACAAATGATTAACCTTAAGTGATCTCTTCTTTCTGATGCAGGAGTCCTTAATTGATAAGTTCTAATTTCTGGCTGACTCACAAGTGACAGTGCTGTGGTCTCTTTTGAAGTTTTATTATTCAGATAAAAGCAGAATACAAGTGAAGTACAAGGTAACGAAAACAAATCTCAGTATTCAAAATATAAAAAGGCAATAAACTAATACAAAATACAGCAAATAAAAAGCAAACCAACCTTTCCTTCACAGCAAAGTGTGCCAGAGTCTGGGTTAGCCTTTCTAATAAAGCTCTGAAATGTTTTATTTTACCCCTTAAGTAGAAGGTTTAGTTCCTAGCTCCACCCCCTCAGTTTACAAATGATTAACATTAAGTGACCTATTATATCTTATATTGGAGTCCTTAATTGATCAATTCTAATTTCTGCCTGACTCACAAGAGACAGGGCTGTGGTCTTTTTTGAAGTTTTAATATGCAGTTAAAAGCAGAATACAAGTAACACACAAGATAAGGAAAACAAATCACATTATTCAAAATATAAAAAGGCAATAACCTAATATAAAATACAACAAATAAAAACAAAACTAACCTTTCCTTCACAGCAAATTATAGCAGAGTCTGGGTGAGCCTTGCTAATAAAGCTCTGAAATGTTTTATTTTACTACTTAAAATAGAAAGTTTAGTTCCTAGCTCCAGCCTTTCAGTTCACAAATGATTAACCTTAACTGACATCTTCTATCTTGTGTATGAGTCATTAATTGATCAGTTCTAATTTCTGCCTGACTAACAAGAGACAGAGCTGTGGTCTCTTTTGAAGTTTTAATATGCAGTTAAAAGCAGAACAAAAGTGAAACAGAAGGTAAAGAAAACAAATCACAGTATTCAAAATATAAAAAGGCAATAAACGAATAAAAAATACAAATAATAAAAAGCAAACTAACATTTCCTTCAAAGCAAGGTGTAGCAGAGTCTGGGCGAGTCTTTCTAATAAAGCTCTGAAATTATTTATTTTACCCCATAAATAGAAGGATTAGTTCTTACCTACAACCCCTCATTTCACAAATGATTAACATTAAGTGACCTCTTCTTTCTTATGTATGAGTCCTTAACTGATCAGTCCTAATTTCTGTCTGACTCACAAGAGACAGAGCTGTGGTCTCTTTTAAAGTTTTAATTTGAGTTAAAAGCAGAATAAAAATGAAACACAAGGTAAATAATACAAATCACAGTATTCAAAATATAAAAGGGCAATAAACTAAAACAAAACACAACAAATAAAATGCAAACTAATCTTTCCTTCCAGCAAAGTGTAGCAGAGTCTAGGTGAGCCTTTCTAATAAAGCTCTGAAATGATTCATTTTACCCCTTAAATAGATGGGTATGGTTCCTTGCTCCACCCCTCAGTTCACAAATAAGTAACCTTAAGTGACCTCTTCTATCTTATGTATGAGTCCTTAATTGATCAGTTCTAATTTCTGCCTGACTCACAAGAGACAGAGCTGTGGTCTCTTTTGAAGTTTTAATATGCAGTTAAAAGCAGAATACAAATGAAATGCAAGGTAAAGAAAACAATTCACAGTATTCAAAATATAAAATGCAATAAACTAATACAAAATACAACAAATAAAAAGCAAACTTACCTTTCCTTCACAGCAAACTGTAGCAGAGTCTGGGTGAGCATTTTACACCTTAAAATAGAAGGTTTAGTTCCTAGCTCCACCCCCTCAGTTCAGAAATGATTAACCTTAAGTGACTCTTCTATCTTCTGTATGGGTCCTTAATTGATCAGTTCTAATTTTCTGCCTGTCTCACAAGAGGCAGAGCTGTGGTCTCTTTTGAAGTTTTAATATACAATTAAAAGCAGATTAAAAGTGAAACAGAAGGTAAAGAAAACAAATCACAGTATTCAAAATATAAAAAGACAATAAACTAATACAAAACACAACAAATAAAACGCAAACTAACCTTTCCTTCACAGCAAAGTGTAGCAGAGTCTAGAAGAGCCTTTATAATAAAGCTCTGAAATGTTTTATTTTAACCCTTAAATAGGTTTAGTTCCCAGCTCCACCCCCCAGTTCACAAATGGTTAACGTTAAGTGACCTATTTTATCTTATGCATGAGTCCTTAATTGATCAGTTCTAATTTCTGCCTGACTCACAAGAGACAGTGCTGTGGTCTCTTTTGAAGTTTTAATATGCAGTTAAAAGCAGAATACAAGTGATATACAAGGTAAAGAAAACAAATCACATTATTCAAAATACAAGGCAATAAAGTAATATAAAATACAACAAATAAAACGATAACTAACCTTTCCTTCACAGCAAATTATAACAGAGTCTGGGTGAGTCTTGCTAATAAACCTCTGAAATGTTTTATTTTACCCCTTAAAATAGAAGTTTTAGTTCCCAGCTACAACCCCACATTTCACAAATGATTTACCTTAAGTGCCCTTTTCTATCTTATGTATGAGTCCTTCATTGATCAGTTCTAATTTCTGCCTGATTCAGATGTGACAGAGTTGTGGTCCCATTTGAAGTTTTAATATGCATTTAAAAGCAGAATACAAGTGAAGCACAAGGTAAAGATAACAAATCACAGTATTCAAAATATAAAAATGCAGTAAACTAATAAAGAATATCACAAATAAAAAGCAAACTAGCTTTTCCTTCACAGCAAAGTGTAGTAGAGTCTTGGTAAGCCTTTTTGATAAAGCACTGAAATGTTTTATTTTACCCCTTAAATAGAAGGTTTAGTTCCTAGCTCCATCCCCTCAGTTCACAAACGATTAAACTTAAGTGACCTTTTTTATCTTATGTATGAGTCCTTAATTGATCAGTTTTAATTTCTGCCTGACTCACAAGCGACAGAGCTGTGGTTTCTTTTGAAGTTTTAATTTGCAGTTAAAAGCAGAATACAAGTGAAACACAAAGTAAAGAAAACAAATTACAGTACTCAAAATATAAAACAGCAATAAACTAATACAACATACAACAAAAAAAGCAAACTAACCTTTGCTGTACAGCAAATTGTAGTAGAGTCTGGGTGAGCCTTTCTAACAAAGCTGTGAAATTTTTTTACACCTTAAAATAGAAGGTTTAGTTCCTAGCTCCACCCTTTCAGTTCACAAATGATTAACCTTAAGTGACTAATTCTATCTTATGTATGAGTCCCGAATTGATCAGTTCTAATTTCTGCCAGACTCACAAGAGACAGAGCTGTGGTCTCTTTTAAAATTTTATATGCAGTTAAATGCAGAAAAAAAGTGAAACATAAGGTAAACAAAACAAATCACAGTATTCAAAATATAAAAAGGCAATAAACTAATACAAAATACAACAAATACAATGTAAACCAACCTTTCCTTCACAGCACAGTGTATCAGAGTCTGGGTGAGCCTTTCTAATAAAGCTCTGAAGTGTTTTATTTTACCCATTAAATAGAAGATTTAGTGCCTATCTCCACCCCCTCAGTTCACAAATGATTAACCTTAAGTGACTCTTCTATCTTATGTATGAGTGTTTAATTGAACAGTTCTAATTTCTGCCTGACTCACAAAAGACAGAGCTGTGGTCTCTGTTGAAGTTTTAATATGCAGTTGAAAGCAGAATAAAAGTGAAACAGAAGGTAAAGAAAATAAATCACAGTATTCAAAATATAAAAAGGCAATAAACTAATAAAAAATAAAACAAATAAAAAGCAAAACTTCACAGCACAGTGTAGCAGAGTCTGGGTGAGCCTTTATAATAAAGCTCTGACATGATTCATTTTACCCCTTAGATAGAATATTTACTTCCTAGCTACACCCACTCATTTCATAAATGATTAACATTAAGAGACCTCTTCTTTCTTATGCATGAGCATTTAATTGATCAGTCCTAATTTCTGTCTGACTCAAAAGAGACAGAGCTGTGGTCTCTTTTGAAGTTGTAATATGCAGTTAAAAGCAGAATACAAGTGAAGCACAAGGTAAAGAAAACAAATCACAGTATTCAAAAAAAAAAAGGCAATAAACTAATACAAAATACAACAAATAAAAAGCAAACTAGCCTTTCCTTCACAGCAAAGCGTAGCAGAGTCTAGGTGAGCCTTTCTGATAAAGTACTGGATTGTTTTATTTTACCCCTTAAATAGAAGGTTTAGTTCCTAGCTCCACCTCTTCAGTTCACAAACAATTAGCCTTAAGTGACCTCTTATATCTTTTGTATGAGTCCTAAATTAATCAGTTCTAATTTCTGCCTGACTCACAAGAGAAAGAGCCGTGGTCTCTTTTGAAGTTTTAATATGCAGTTAAAAGCAGCATACAAGTGAAACTCAACGCAAAGAAAACCAATCACAGTATTCAAAATATAAAAAGGCAATAAACTAATACAAAATACAGCAAATAAAAAGCAAACTAACCTTTCCTTCACAGCAAAGTGTGCCAGAGTCTGGTTGAGCCTTTCTAATAAAGCTCTGAAATGTTTTATGTTACCCCTTAAGTAGAAGGTTTAGTTCCTAGCTCCACCCCCTCAGTTTACAAATGATTAACATTAAGTTACCTATTATATCTTATATTGGAGTCCTTACTTGATCAATTCTAATTTCTGCCTGACTCACAAGAGACAGGGCTGTGGTCTTTTTTGAAGTTTTAATATGCAGTTAAAAGCAGAATACAAGTCACACACAATATAAGGAAAACAAATCACATTATTCAAAATATAAAAAGGCAATAACCTAATATAAAATACAACAAATAAAAACAAAACTAACCTTTCCTTCACAGCAAATTATAGCAGAGTCTGGGTGAGCCTTGCTAATAAAGCTCTGAAATGTTTTATTTTACTACTTAAAATAGAAAGTTTAGTTCCTAGCTCCACCCTTTCAGTTCACAAATGATTAACCTTAACTGACATCTTCTATCTAGTGTATGAGTCATTAATTGATCAGTTCTAATTTCTGCCTGACTAACAAGAGACAGAGCTGTGGTCTCTTTTGAAGTTTTAATATGCAGTTAAAAGCAGAACAAAAGTGAAACAGAAGGTAAAGAAAACAAATCACAGTATTCAAAATATAAAAAGGCAATAAACGAATAAAAAATACAAATAATAAAAAGCAAACTAACATTTCCTTCAAAGCAAGGTGTAGCAGAGTCTGGGTGAGTCTTTCTAATAAAGCTCTGAAATGATTTATTTTACCCCATAAATAGAAGGATTAGTTCTTACCTACAACCCCTCATTTCACAAATGATTAACATTAAGTGACCTCTTCTTTCTTATGTATGAGTCCTTAACTGATCAGTCCTAATTTCTGTCTGACTCACAAGAGACAGAGCTGTGGTCTCTTTTAAAGTTTTAATTTGAGTTAAAAGCAGAATAAAAGTGAAACCGAAGGTAAACAAAACAATTCACAGTATTCAAAATTTAAAAAGGCAATAAACTAAAACAAAATGCAACAAATAAAATGCAAACTAATCTTTCCTTCACAGCAAAGTGTAGCAGAGTCTGGGTGAGCCTTTCTAATAAAGCTCTGAAATTATTCATTTTACCCCTTAAATAGATGGGTATGGTTCCTAGCTCCACCTCTCAGTTCACAAATGATTAACCTTAACTGACTCTTCTATCTTCTGTATGAGTCCTTAATTGATCAGTTCTAATTTCTGCCTGACTCACAAGAGACAGAGCTGTGGTCTCTTTTGAAGTTTTAATATGCAGTTAAAAGCAGAATACAAATGAAATGCAAGGTAAAGAAAACAATTCACAGTATTCAAAATATAAAATGCAATAAACTAATACAAAATACAACAAAAAAAAACAAACTTACCTTTCCTTCACAGCAAACTGTAGCAGAGTCTGGGTGAGCATTTTACACCTTAAAATAGAAGGTTTAGTTCCTAGCTCCACTCCCTCAATTCACAAATGATTAACCTTAAGTGACTCTTCTATCTTCTGTATGGGTCCTTAATTGATCAGTTCTAATTTTCTGCCTGTCTCACAAGAGACAGAGCTGTGGTCTCTTTTGAAGTTTTAATATGCAATTAAAAGCAGAATAAAAGTGAAACAGAAGGTAAAGAAAACAAATCACAGTATTCAAAATTTAAAAAGGCAATAAACTAATACAAAATACAACAAATAAAAAGCAAACTAACCTTTCCTTCACAGCAAAGTGTAGCAGAGTCTAGAAGAGCCTTTATAATAAAGCTCTAAAATGTTTTATTTTAACCCTTAAATAGGTTTAGTTCCCAGCTCCACCCCCAGTTCACAAATGGTTAACGTTAAGTGACCTATTTTATCTTATGCATGAGTCCTTAATTGATCAGTTTTAATTTCTGCCTGACTCACAAGAGACAGTGCTGTAGTCTCTTTTGAAGTTTTAATATGCAGTTAAAAGCAGAATACAAGTGATACACAAGGTAAAGAAAACAAATCACATTATTCAAAATACAAGGCAATAAAGTAATATAAAATACAACAAATAAAACGATAACTAACCTTTCCTTCACAGCAAATTATAACAGAGTCTGGGTGAGTCTTGCTAATAAACCTCTGAAATGTTTTATTTTACCCCTTAAAATAGAAGTTTTAGTTCCCAGCTACAACCCCTCATTTCACAAATGTGTTACCTTAAGTGACTTCTTCTATCTTATGTAGGAGTCCTTAATTGATCAGTTCTAATTTCTGCCTGACTCACAAGTGACAGAGCTGTGGTCCCATTTGAAGTTTTAATACGCATTTAAAAGCAGAATACAAGTGAAGCACAAGGTAAAGAAAACAAATCACAGTATTCAAAATATAAAAAGGCAATAAACTAATAAAGAATATCACAAATAAAAAGCAAACTAGCTTTTCCTTCACAGCAAAGTGTAGTAGAGTCTTGGTAAGCCTTTTTGATAAAGCACTGAAATGTTTTATTTTACCCCTTAAATAGAAGGTTTAGTTCCTAGCTCCATCCCCTCAGTTCACAAACGATTAACCTTAAGTGACCTGTTTTATCTTATGTATGAGTCCTTAATTGATCAGTTTTAATTTCTGCCTGACTCACAAGTGACAGAGCTGTGGTTTCTTTTGAAGTTTTAATCTGCAGTTAAAAGCAGAATACAAGTGAAACACAAAGTAAAGAAAACAAATTACCGTACTCAAAATATAAAACAGCAATAAACTAATACAACATACAACAAAAAAAACAAACTAACCTTTGCCTTACAGCAAATTGTAGTAGAGTCTGGGTGATCCTTTCTAACAAAGCTGTGAAATTTTATTTTACACCTTAAAATAGAAGGTTTAGTTCCTAGCTCCACCCTTTCAGTTCACAAATGATTAACCTTAAGTGACTAATTCTATCTGATGTATGAGTCCTGAATTGATCAGTTCTAATTTCTGCCAGACTCACAAGAGACAGAGCTGTGGTCTCTTTTAAAATTTTATATGCAGTTAAATGCAGAAAAAAGTGAAACATAAGGTAAACAAAACAAATCACAGTATTCAAAACATAAAAAGGCAATAAACTAATACAAAATACAACAAATAAAATGCAAACCAACCTTTCCTTCACAGCACAGTGTATCAGAGTCTGGGTGAGCCTTTCTAATAAAGCTCTGAAGTGTTTTATTTTACCCATTAAATAGAAGATTTAGTGCCTATCTCCACCCCCTCAGTTCACAAATGATTAACCTTAAGTGACTCTTCTATCTTATGTATGAGTCTTTAATTGAACAGTTCTAATTTCTGCCTGACTCACAAAAGACAGAGCTGTGGTCTCTGTTGAAGTTTTAATATGCAGTTGAAAGCAGAATAAAAGTGAAACAGAAGGTAAAGAAAATAAATCACAGTATTCAAAATATAAAAAGGCAATAAACTAATAAAAATAAAACAAATAAAAAGCA